>NC_056750.1:653520951-653820951 GCF_019279795.1 Protopterus annectens
TTGAACACAAATGATACAGATTTTATTTCTGAGTTAGACACTATGATTAAAGATTTTAAGTTACGAGGTTATAATGAGACAATGATAGAAAAAGAAAGGGGAAACGTGATGAGAGAATGGAACAACCTTGGTAAACCATACTTGAATGGTCCAGTGGTTAGGACCAATGTTAATAATTACAGTAGTGAGCAAGGTCACATCAGATATATTACTAAATACAATAGACATATGAATATGGTCAAGAAAATTATAAATAAAAATTGGGCTATTTTACAGTCTAGTAATGATATTAAAAATATTGTAGGTGTACAACCTAGATTCACCTACAAGAGAGGAAAGAACTTGAAACAAATGCTCTTTTATAAGGATATGTCTAGGAAAGTATGTATGAGCATAAAGAAAAAAGGTACAATACCATGTTATAACTGTGTTTTTTGTAGTGAAACTAATACGCAGCTTGTTTTTATATATCCTGTAACTAAAATTGAGTTTATTTTTAAGACCTATGCTACTTATTTCACAGAGAATGTGATATATCTTGTTAACTGTGTGGCCTGTGACCATTTTTATATATGAAAGACAAATCAGAAACTTAAAGAACGCATTAGTTCACATCTGTCCTTTATACGTAGATGTATTAGTACTAATGCCCTGCATAAACATATTTCTCAAAAAGGTTCTGACCATAAGTTCAAGTTTAGAGTTTAACAAAAAGTTTTTTCTGATATTAGAGGGGGAAATCTTTCCGAAAAAAATGAGTTTTTAGAGTATAAATGGATAAATTATTTCAGGACGGATGTGTTGCCAGGACTGAATTCTCAACATAATATTAAGCCTGGTTTGAAAATGAAGCATAACCATATATAAGCAGTAGTAAGCAAAAGTGTTTTAAGTTTGTGTTGTGCATTTAATTTGTTGATTGGTCGTAAGTTATATGATTTAATTGTTGCTTTTATTTGGCTAGCTTATACAAATGTATTTAAGAGACTCTAATGGCATTTTATTTTATTAAGCATTGAGAAAGAGCCTGTCCCGAAATCTTTGCATTTTTAGATTGCGTGTATTAAAGTCATTTTCTGTTGCAACAGTGTGTCTTCAGATTCTTTTGGATATTATGGATTTTTGTCTTGGACACTTTGGCTTTCCTGAGGTTTAATATTTTTATAGAAGTATGGAGTTCAGATTGCCTAATTGTGCATTATGTATGTTTTAAATACAATATATTTATTATATACATTGATCATTTAAATAATATATAGAGTAACTGTACAGATGTCAGCAAGGAGTAAAATGATTGTATTTTGTCAGCATCTGCTAGGGAATTTTGTCTAACCCGTGTCTCTGAAGCAGATGCATTTATTTTGTTTTTGCTAGCCTAGATTTTAATATTTTCTTGAACTGTATAAAATCATTAGTATGCCCGATTTGCTCAGGGATGGCATTCCAACAGGTAGGCGCTACCCTTAGTTGTCATTTGTTTTTAGGCAGAAAGTCTAAGTTCTTTGGTGTTTAATATTTGCATATGTAGTAGCTCTTTCAGCAAGCATCTTGGTGTATGGCTGATGGGGGTCTGATATCAGCTGTTGTTGGCTGGAGGGAGAAGGTTTTGGCTGGGCAGATAGCAAGCAGAGAGGTTTCCAACTGAGATTTTATGATACGGGCTGCTAGTAGCAAAATGTCCACTGTCTCATCTCATCAGTTGGAGAAAAAGGCTGGAATAAGAGCTGTGGGGGACTCCTTACTTTAAGGCAGCACATATCTGTGACTCTAGATGTAAATGCGGAGAACAGAAGAATCTTAAGTGGAACAGGGTCCATCAGTGTATATTTTATAGAGCAGGAGATGCGTGATGTGATAACTTATGATGATTGACACCTCTCTCTCTCTGGCTGTGCATCATGATCTTCATCACTATTATCTTCATCATCATTGATAATACTATACAACAGATTTTCATGGCCTGTGATAAAGTGAAGACACAATGTGGTGTTGAAGAGCAACAGGTTTGTTTTCCAGAAAATAAACGTTACTCCATTTTTTGTGAGATGACATGGTTAGTTTCTGCTGAGCCAGAAGGACTAAAGATTCTCTCTGGATATATGAGTGGAAGTCTGTCACTAACCTATTCAGCAGTAATTCCCACTTACACAAGTAAGATTGTGTCATGCAGTAGAGTAATAGACTGTCAGCTGCATTAAGAACCACAGCACCTTTCTGCCTGGCATATTGCATGACAGCATGGAGTTCTGATTTTACAGCAGCACTCTGGGAATTTCACTTTCCTTAATCTGGTCCCAGTCTGACAATAGTTATTTATTTATTAATGTAACATTTGTTTACCAGGAAGGTCTGACTTGGAATGAGCCAATTTTCAGTGGAGACCCGGGGAGAAAAGTTCCAGACGCATGCTTTTGTAATATGGGAGGAAGCCAGAGCACCCGGAAGAAATACACACGAATGCAGGGAGGACATGCAGACTTTGCAGACTCCACACAGAAGGCGTCCCAGCCTAGAATTGAACCTGAGAACATCTTGCTGTGAGGCCACATGACAAACCGCTGCATCACTGCACCATCCAAAATATATCAAACGATATTTGTTGTCTTGCAGTATAACAACAGCTTTTGCTTGTATCTGATGAGAAAAAAAAAAACTGCCAGTCTTGATGATACCAGTGAGATCAACAATGTCAGATTCTGATCACCCTCTCTGCATGAGATTTTATTCAACTGACTTTAAATGTGTTTGGTTAAATGTGTTTGCTTAAAGTGAATTGATTTATCTGTGTGGTGTCACCTTTAAGTTAACATTCCATGATTATTAACCTGCATTTTAAAGGTATCTTGTTAGAATAATGACTGAAGGCCAGTAGTAAGTTCTGGTATGAGAAGTGAGGCCAGACTGTAATCGCCTGCTTTACACATGGGCACATTGCCTTATTTTGCCTAGTTTTTCAGTTGTCTTACCAGTGAGGTTACATTCTGTTCAGCAGTCGTATGTCCTTCTTCTGTCTATGTATGTTTTTTCTGAGTACTTCAGTTTTGCTTCCACTCCTACTTCAAGACATACCACAGATAAGAAGGAGATCATCCAGAAAATTCCCATAAGTCTGTGCGTGTTTGCCCTGCAGTGGTTTTGGGGTCCTGTACAAGGTTAGTTTCTCTGTGTTTTGACCCTGCTGAGTGTTGGTATAGACCTCACCTATCTCATGGTCCAGAACCGGATAGAACAAATATCAAGCAATGAATGATTGAATGAAGGTTTACATGTCTGAACTCTGTACTTAAGATCAATGTCTGTAGGTAATCTTTACGCATAAGAAATTGATGATTGTCCTCAGTGGTAAGGAATGTTGTGTTGAAATACCCAGTTTAAGTCTGTTATGTGAGATTAATTGCAATACCTGGTTTAACTTAGCACATTCAGAATTCACCAGTTGCCAGGGGTTTAAGAAAGGCAGTCAGTTTTTCCCTTAAATCTATCTGATTACAGCTAACATTTATGTCATCTTTTCTAGTGCTAGACTAGACTAGCTCATGCCAACTGGCTTTTTGTTATTCTGAAATTTGGAGAATCCTGTCTGACTGAAACTTCCTGCTTCACTTTATTATGAAGAGGAAGTCAGTTTTCTACTTGAATCTGCAGTAGCAACTTTTTGGCATTTGTAGACTGGGTCCAATAGGTGCACGTAGGTTAAGGAAAGGTAGTCAAGATTTGTACAGTCTAGTTACTGCTGATGAAGGTATTAGTTTACAACTTAATGTGTGCCCGCTGTGGTATTTGTTTCAAATTACTGTCTCAGTGGTCCAACAGGTTTTCAAAGTATTGTTCATGTCTCTAAAGGCTGGCAGAAATTCTGGAGTTAGCCACTCAGCAAGTGCTGCTTCATGAACTTTAGAAAGTACTTTTATAGAGACAATGAGAGAGTCTGGTTTTGTCAATGTGGTTTCTATTAATGCTGCTGTTTCCTGATGATGATGATGATGATAAGAACTTTTATATGATGAGAATGAAGGAAAGAAAGTTCACGTAATGACAAATTGCATTCATATCGTCTGTTGTCTATTTTTTTTGTCTATGACCCATCTATCTTTTGTAACTTGGATCAAAACATGCCGGGCAGAGTCTTATGAATGCCATTATACAAGTTTGAAACAAGAACCATAGGAAAACATTGTTAATATGGAGTTCTGCTACTTTAATACAACAATTCAAGATGCTTTTTTAATGACTTGCGTTACACACAAATGAAAGGAACAGTGATGAGCTGGCTAGCTTATTGGGAGACACCTTTTTCTTACAGCTTGCCTCAGTCCCTTTAGACTTGTATGTCTTTGGTATATACCAGAGTCACTTGATAACTGATGATTTTATTGAGGAATGAATGGTAAGGGTAGCTTCCTTTGAATTTTAATTCTACAACAGCAGAGTGTATGTTGTTCTCATGCATGTTGTGTGACTCTTGAGACAGTTTGACTTTGGAGGCAAATGGAGAAGTGGAAAAAAAATCTGGGATCATTTGGTAATGAATCTGTATTACTTATTTCTCTAACTTATAGTTAGTTCATAATACTTTACTGCTTCCTGTGTTATCTTCAAAGTTTTAAAAGCTTTAATTTTGTATTAATCTGTATAAAATGAGTTGACTTTGTGCAGACTCAGGCTTTGCACACTGTACAAAGTAAATGTTTGCTTTGGACTTTTTTATTATAATCTAATTATGAACCCTATATGAGGACACAGTGCCAACTTTCCTGTCAGCTCTTTCAGCACGAACTTTCAAACACATTTTTTTTTCTTATTTTTTCAGACTGTGGCTTTATGCCTACATGCTGTTGTGGTATGTCTACCGCTACCATAAGCATGGCATTTTTCTTGTTTGAACTTGCATTGCCAAGCTGTATGCTGCTTACCAATCATCTGTAACGGGCTTTAACTTTGCTGTAATCAGAGTGTCAGGACCATATCTGGCACTGTGTTTCTCTTGTACTCAGATGCATTGCACTGTAATTAATTTCACTTTAAAAATTGTGTATGTTTTTATTTGTTGCTTCCTTTGCTGTTGCAACATTTAAAGTTTTTCAGATGTAATGTTTTCATTAAGACTCTCAGTCATTGCTGTAATGACTGAGCATATTACATCTGTAGGCCAATGCTCCATAATTATAGCTTTGGGCTAATTTCATGTTTGATCTCTGACTCAGTTAAGTTTTTTGGAAGACGACTCAGAAATTCTCTCTGAACTATCTTAATCGTAGACAATTAAAATAATGTTGTAGTAAAGTTACCGTTGCATGCAACTCTTTTTCACTCTTTCTTCCAGGAGTCAAGTAGTTTGTCATGAAATTGTACATGTATTTCTGTTAGCATTTAGTGTGAAAATGTAATCCCATCAATGTTTCTATTTTTGCCATTTTGTTTTATTTCCTTCTGCTTAGGTTGATGCAAGTGCTGGAATTATTTAAGTTTTGTGGAAAAGAAACAGATTCTGTAGTTAATTGGAAGTTCTTCACCAAGCTTTGAAATAGTGCCCAAACTAGAATGCACAATTTAATGCCCATAATGCCAAGAAAGTAGAAGCCTGACACGATATTAGCGCTTTTGTTCGCCTTTTAAGCACTAATATTGTGTCCGGCTTCTACTTTCTTGGACTTGTGCTAGTGGTTTATTTTGTTTTTCTGGAAGAGGAGTTTTCACATTTTAATACCCATAATACTACATAATCACTATTCATAATGCTAAGAAAGATCGTACTGTAAGCAGCATGCCGTGATAGTCAGTGAATGTCCCCACAACTGCAGAAGGAGTTTCTGTACAGGAAGTGTTTCTGTTTGGTGGCTTTACAGCATTTGACTTGTATCCATTTCCTGTTCTCTGCTTTACCAAGACTCTCTTGGTTTACTACTCTTTATTATGCTACATTCTTATTTTCCTAATTCTTCACCTTATTCCTAGCATTACTTATTGAGATTTGTTTATTTCCTTTTTGCTTTGTAGTCAGTCTCCTCTTTCATCCATCCCTGGTAAGTTTTGCAGTTGATTGGCTGTTTATTCAAACATATTCAAGGCCTTTTTCCTTGATTTTTTCCCATCTTATTATCCATCATTCTGTTACTAACCACAACAGTGTAATGAGCTTTCTGTTCTTTAGCTGAATGTCATCATGCTTTGGCATTTTAGGGTCTTGGGTTTTCTGTGCTGCTATTAGCACTATTGACTGGAACACACCTGAGAAGAGCTGCTGTTGTTTCTTTTATATTTCTGTATTGCCTTTGTTAACTAATAGTTATTACAATGTGGTGATCTGGTTGCTGGATGAGATTTTCACTGTGAATGCATTTAATTTGACTATTTTTTCTATTTTCTTGTTTTACTTCCTTCTGATTAGTTTGATGCTAGTGCTGGAATTCTTTAAGTTTTGTGGAAGAGAAACAGATTCTTTAGTTAATGGCTAGGAAACATCTAGATTTGCAGGAATCTGAAGTGGCAGTCATGGGAGAGAGCTCAAAACAGGCTTGAAATGGATACTAATTGCAAGTCCTTCACCACAGTTTGCAATTGGATGGACTTTTTAATACCTGTAATTTGCCATGATTACCATTCAAATGGATACTGATACAGACTTGTAAACATTTTTTAAAGGAGGTCAGACAGATAGCATGAATCATATAAAATACCAGGCAGCAATTCTGGATAGATTGTGTAAACAGAGAAACAGGTTACTTCAGCTGTGAAAAATGTAATAAAATATCAGGGAACTTATTTACAACCACAGTGCACTTTTCTCATCCAGCAGGAGTAAACTAAAACACTTCCTTATTATTTCTGAAACAGTTATTTGTCTGCATTGTTTACACAGGTATATTTGCAGAGAACACAAAACTGAAAACATTTACAGTAAATGCACTAGATTAGATCTGTTAGTCCCTCAGTTTACACAATCCCACCATGTTGACCTCTTAATGAATGTGTCATCTTACCTACAGTCAGATGATAGTTGGACTCCCTATTAAGTTACATTTACTTTTCAGTTGCTAGACTGTGTCTCCTCAGCTAATACACTGGTTTCTGCTATTGTTAAGTACCTCCAAGAGAGCTTAGATTCTAAAGATGTAATTTATTAAAACAGTTCAAGAATAATTATGTTTGGTTAGCCCTTATTTTGTAACCATTTTTTGTAATATCTGGAGTAAAGTTTCCAGCTGACATTTCTGGTAGCACCGGAAAGGTGGAATTCAAAACACACCTGTACTCTATCACATAAAGGACCAATAGTTGTTAGAAAATGTATAACCTGGCATACATTTTTCTTCTGTAGTCTTGATCAAGTATGTTTACTAGCCTCTTAGAATTTTGCTGTAAATGCTAAGTTTATTAATGGCTATTTACTCAACTGTAACTTGTGATTTATTTGTTAGATTGTTTACTTTAAAAATATTCATGTAGTGTATGGAGTGCTGAAAATATACTCTGATATCAAGGACAAACAGATATATTTGTTAAGCGTTTCCCTAGCATGATACCTGATTTAGTTATGCTTAGGGGTGTGTTACATAAGTTTGTTAAGCACACCTAACTGCTGGTATGACTGGGTCTTATACTAGGGACATTGTTGGCTGACAAAGAACAAGGGTTTTAAAACTTTTTAGACCTTCTCTCTGCCACACTTGGACAATGTTATGCCACAGTTTTGTTTATAACAGCTTTTAAAGCACTTTGTTCCTCAGAGGGGCACTTTTTTTCTGCCTGCTGTCTCTTTGATAGAGCCAAAGTGTTTTACTGGCTTTTAAAGGCTTTGAATGCTAATAAAACATGTAACACTCCGACACATTTTTCTGTAACTGCTAATACATAGAGAAATACAGATCTTCACACATGTTAAAGAATTACGATAGTGTTTCTGATCATAAGCAGCTGTGTTCTCAGTGTGGATGCCCAGATTCACCTCTCAAGTTTTCTTGGCTTCCATACCTCAGACATATAATATGCTGGTTATGATTGCAGGGCCGGATCACAATCCTTTGTTATGAGCAACTAAACTACACAATGTTTATATATCTGTGTAGTATTTCTTCTTAAGCTGTCACTAACAATTGGCCACATCTGAAATGTTATTCCCATGAAACATAAATACTTTCATCCATAAACAGAATTAAATAGTGAAGTCATGATATCAATGACTTTGTCTGTGAAACTGTAACAGGTTAGGGTTGCCACCTTTTTAAATGCCCAAAGTGGAACATTCTTTGTAGGAATGTGAGATTTTGCAGGGCAAAACATACCTACAACCAGTGCAAAGCAAAGAATTTCACTTTTTTGCCAAAATAAAACTTATTTTTGTAGCATTTGAGTTGCTTATGCCATATAATATAATATAATATTTATATGTTCCAGATGCAAATAACTGTTTTATGCAACTATTAAAAAAAAAACTTAAATATATTTAGTCTTAAAAGCTCAAGACATTTGCCATTTTTTAGTTTTTTTTCGCAGGACACAATTTCCAAAGTGGGACTATCTCTCGCAAAGAGGGACAGGTGGTAACCCTATAACAGGTAGGGCCTTTTCATCTCTCATTTTTTTAAGTAATCTTTTTTTTTTTTTTTTTTAATCTTTAAGCTGTCTTCACCACCAGGGAGATGCCTTCGCACCTGCCAGCAGTCCATCCTGCTTTCCTCAACTGCTGATACAGTACCAGTGCTGTTGCTTGTAGTATACTCTGTAATACTGGGTGAATTTTGTCTATTACTTTTAGTCCTCATAGACACACACACACTCACACATATGGGAGGTACTACTTTTGTTGAACAGCACTTTTGTTGACATCTGTTTAGTTGACACAGTTTGGTTGAGTAAACAGATGGTGAACATATGTCGACAAAAGTAGCAGATTGAATGATTCTCTGGGTTGGGGAATTTACCCTTTCCCTGCAAATTGTGCGATCTAAGAAGTAGAATATATAATTAGCAGGGAGTATGGGGGTGCAGGGGTGCTTGCCCCTGTCCTGCGAAAAATGTTTTCTTTTTAATTTTGTTTTAAGGTTTTTGCATGCCTCAAGACTGATGCTTGGTGCATGCTTAGTAGTGTACCAATGTGCATAATGTTGATCATTTGCTGTAGACATTATTCACAATTTCACGTCAATATTAGTGTTGTTCGAAAAAGGTAAGTAAATCCATCTCTCTCTCTCTCTCTCTCTATATATATATATATATATATATATATAGAGAGAGAGAGAGAGAGAGATAGTGTTATATAAGTTATCTCTGCATTTATTTTATTTTGTGATGAAATGCTGGTGTTTCTCATCAGTGGTACAGTTTGTGGAGTTATGTAATGGTTGAAGTTCATTATATCGACTATTGTATAATTCCTGGACTTTTCCCTTTTCTTAATGTTTATATGACTCTGGAGTTAGTATATTTAATTTCTGTGAGTGTGGGGTTGGTGCCCCCATGTAAAAGTTTTTTGTTTTTCTTTTTGTAATCGCAAATGTAGTCTTTTGGTTTGCAGTTACAATGATTAGTTTTTTCAGTGATTTTATTCACGATTAATGGTAATTGTTGATGAGTTTGTTTGATGTTTTGTGTTTTGATCAAACTCACTGATGATTCCCTGTTATAAACTCATATGTAATATATATATATATATATATATATATATATATATATATAGAGAGAGAGAGAGAGATATAAAATATGTATAACTCACTCACATGCACGTACATATATATAAGAATAGTTCTAAATATGTAAACACTTAAATATCAACATAAAAATATAAATAACTCTTTTTTTTTATATTGATAGATAAAAATATCTAAAGACTAAGTATTGATACAATTGAAGTTATACCAGTGAATGGTATATGCCCTTTCTAAAATGTTGTGCGACCTCAGAGTTGGTATACAACATGATATGTGGTATAATAGCTGACAAAGAATGAAGTAAAATTTGCTGAAATTGATTTAAAATTATACAAAGTTGTGAGTGTATGCAGAACTGCAGAGTTAATGAGTGTTTTCAAAAGAAAGAGCTTGCCAAAGATTTGGATGTACGTTGAAATGAAGCTAAAGCTGGTTGGTAGTAGACAAAGTACTATTAGGAAATCAAATGATAATGTGATATGTGACTAACAGTATAGGCAGCCAAGAAAACTTCAGTAACATATGTGATTGATGATGCAGTTAAAAATAAAGGACACTTGAGACAGTAGTGGCCATTTTGTTCTAGGTCTGGTTATCAATATGGCAAAAAATCTGTTTTGAGGTGCTGTTGAGAGAGTGTGTGCCGGAAACGTGGTCAAATTAACCATATTTTGCAAGTGCACAAGTCTTAAAAGAAAGGGTTAAGGTGTTTTGGAAGCAGTTGAAGAATATAATGCAGTACATACCCAAGCTGATTACTACATTGTAATTAATAATTTGTTTGTGAGTGTCATAAATCTGTGTATTGAGTTTCTTAGCATTTATTCTCCACTGCTGAGAAACTCAAAAGATGTGCCACTGAAAAATCTTTAGATGAAGATATTGTACACAAATGATGTATCTTAGTACACTGAAGTTAGATACTGGGGTTACAAGTATCATTATCAATGAGAGCTCATTTAACAAGATAGGCTTGTGAAATTCCTTGTCTATGTCTAATGCATCCTTGTTCCTTGCTACTGCAACTCCTTTCTTAGCTTCTTTGTTAGCCAACCAGTCTTTCTTCCTAGCCTGGTCTGTCTTTTCTGTCTCCCACTTTTTCCTGCACCCCTTCATTTTTGATGACGTCCTGGACTTCTGCATTTCACCACCAGCTTTCCTCATTTCCTTTCCTGTCTTTATATATAATATGATACATTTCCAACCATATTGCCAAAGGATCTGAGAAACCTACTTCAATAGTTTCTTCTTGCATTTTATATATATATATATCTGTTCTGAGCTAAAAAAAATAATCTATTTCAGATTTTAAAGTACCTCTCATGTTAAGTCCATTTTTTATTCCGTATAACTAATTTTCTACATTTTATTACTTCTGTCATCTTGTTTACTTCCTTTCCACTTTTCTTTTTATTTCCCCTTAAGTCATAATTGAAATCTGCTGTAATTATTATATCCATGTTTGCAGATACATACTCCATTATTTTCTGAAACATATTCTCCCTTTCTTTATTACACACATATGCTTATATAGAAATAATTCCATGCATTTTTATTTGTTATCTTATGTCTGTTATTGTCAGTCTTCCCATTTGACTGATATAACATCCAGAATTTTTACTACTCTTCTGCGTAGAACTACTATTCCTGAATGCTGTTCATTCCCTTTGTTCCATATTATTTCCCCATCCCATATTTTTTGTAACTGTAAGCATATCTATCAACCAGTCAGGGACAAATCTCAACAGAATCAGGGACAAATCCAGAAATATTCAGGGGCAATCAGGGACACTTTTCATATATTAGTATTATTAACTTGAGATATTGACAAAATAACAGAACATGAGTAAATATACATTTTTCTAAAGTAAAAAGTCTGTAAGTCTAATTATTGTCATTTATTAACTGTAATTCATCACTATTTCCTTCAAAAGTCACCACTTTTAGGTGGGATTAAGAGGGACAGAGCTAAAATTTCAGTCAAAATCAGAGATGTCCCTGAAAAGCAGGGATAGTTGAGAGTTATGTAATGTGTCAGAATTCTTTTATCCTCCAGAATAATTACATCAACATCACATTTCTTGCATCATTCTAAAATTGCTGTCCTTCTAGTGGCATTTTCATACTATTAGCGTTTACTGAAAGAATTCTTAAATTATTCCTTTCCTTGTTTCTTAGTTTGAGACACCATCCTATGGTTATTTCTTATAAGAAACACCTCATCAATTTCCTTTCTTCTTTTGCTTTAGATCAATGGCTTTAAATTTTCTTTTTGTATCTTTAACTCTTCTGCCAATGGAATTCATTTTCCTGTTACCATTTTCCAACATGTGTGTTCTTCATCACTAACTTTTGATTCGATCTCCAGTTCATCTCCTTCATTATTTTTTTCATTTGTCTTCATCACTAACTTTTGATTCGATCTCCAGTTCATCTCCTTCATTATTTTTTTCATTTGTCTTCATCACTAACTTTTGATTCGATCTCCAGTTCATCTCCTTCATTATTTTTTTCATTTGTCTTCATCACTAACTTTTGATTCGATCTCCAGTTCATCTCCTTCATTATTTTTTTCATTTGTCTTCTTTTTGCCTGAAGTTGCATCTATTTTAGTCTCATCTTCATTTCTTCCTTGTTCTTCCTCTTTACTCTTATACAACTTAGCTCATTCTCCTTTTCTTTACAGTCTGTCTATAAATGTCCCTTTTTTACATTTATAACATTCAGTTTCACATTTTTTGCTTCATGTCCTGTTTTATCACTTATATAACATTTAGTTTTTGTCACCAGTGTTAATTAACTACTGTTCTTTTTAACAAAAATAACACCTCCTTGGTTATCCCCACCCTTGTTACCGTCAACATTTATAACACTTGGAATATTTACAATTTTTTCCATTTCCATTTTCAGAATGACATTACAGTCCCATGCCCAAGTCCATAAACCATACAGTCCCATGCCCAAGTCCATAAACCATACAGTCCCATGCCCAAGTCCATAAACCATTATTATCATAAACCTTTGCAGTATCTATTATTTCTTTATGTATATTTTTAAGTATTCGTTTAAAGTCTCTCTTTCCACTTCAGTTCAAAACTTTGTGAACTTTCTTTTTAGTCTTCTGAAAAGATACTTTTATTATATATTTATTATAAGGATTGTCATTTTTGTCTTTTTTCATATTCACATAAAAATCTCTCCATATTTTGTACAGTCTCAAAGAAAATACCACAGGTTGTCTCTTTGAATTAAAAGAAATGCGCTCACCTGTTGTGCTTTTTTACCCAAAAGTAAAATCACATTGTCCCATACCTCATATCTTTTTAGTTCCTGGCCTCTTTTGCTTTGTATACTTACCACGCATTTTCATTTCACACTGTCCTCTTTTCTTTTTTCTTTCACTCCTTTTCATGTAGCTGCTACTCTCTCTGAGTATGTCGTTCCTCTGCTTCCTTCTGGTGTTGATTCTATGTCTCTGTCTCTTTTTCTCCGTAATGTCCCCCATGAAACCTCTGTCTCCGACTCACTTATTAGAGGGTTGTAACTATACACTCCTCATCAACTGTCTACTTGGTCCAGTCAAGCCACTTTCTTTGAAAAGCTTTCTCAGAGTCTTCTATTCCTGTACTGCTTACTTTTTCTGAGCTGGCATTTGCCTCCACTCCCTTCTGTTGATGTTCCTTCTCACTCACCATCCTCCCAGCCACCACTGCACTAGGAATGGGACATGCACACATACTCGCGTACAACAACAATGAGACTGCTGATCTCAAGAAGGGGAAGTTTCCCAATTCCTTGGCCGAATTTCCCCTAATAGTATAAGTACCACCTCAGATCTCCCACGAAAAGAGGCTACTAGCCTAGTGGGACAAAACTGGTCAACAAAGGATAAATAAAAAAATGAAAGGTGTGGAGAGGGTGATTGATAAATATGCAGAGTAGCAGAAAGCAAGATAGAAGATGAGCAGTTCAGATAAAGATCAGGATGCAGCACAACTGACCCAATGTTTGTAGTGAGACAGATACTTGAGAAGAAGCTGGAAATGAGGAAATAGTCCAACTGTGCATTCATAGACTTAGAGTAAGCATATGACACGACCCCAAGAAAGCTGATTTGGGCAGTGCTGCAGTGGTTTAAAGTACCAGAGACATTGGTAGAATTAGTGCAGGATATATACAAGGACCCAATGATTCAAGTACAAACAGTGTTCACTTTCGCAGAGAGGTTCCCAGTTGGAGTGGGTGTGCATCAGGATTCAGCTCTGAGCCCACTGCTGTTCATACTGGTGATGGACTACATTAGTAAACTGGTCAGAGGGGACAGATCAACAAAGTTGCTGTATGCAGATTATGTGGCAGTACAGACAGACTCTGAGCAAGAACTTCAGTAAAGGATAGGGGAATGGAATACAAAAGTGAAGGTACATGGGATGAAACGGAGTACTAAGACAGTTGTAAAGACAGCAAATGAGGGAAATCAGAAGATGAGAACTGAGGCAGAAGGGAAAACAGTGGAACATTTTAACAATTTCAAGTATCTGGGAGGGGTGGTTGAGAGGAAGGGAAGTATGAATGAGAAGATCAGAGGTAGAATCAGAGGAAATACAGCCAACTGGATTTAAACTAGAAGTGATCGAGACGAAGTGCCTGAGATTGGTGGTAGAATGCACATTATGGGACAGATGAAGAAATGAGGACATAAGAGCAGAAGACAAAGTAGTTCCAGTTGCACAAAAGGTCAAAGAGTACAGATTACGGTGGTTCAGGCACATGTACAGAAAAACAGAAGACAGTCCAGTGAAGTAGATTTGGGACAGACAGAAAGAAGTCAAGAGGAAATGAGGGTGTCCAGCAAAGAGGTAGATAGATTTTGTGAGAGAAGACCTGTGACAGTCAGGAATGAGTGTCGAAGAAGGTAGGAGAGTGACACTGAATAGAGAGAGAGTGAGAGTTAACACAACACCCCAATGCCATGTAGAAAATGGAGGAAAACTGGGGTTGTTGATGATGATGTTAAGGGCACAGGTTCAGTGTTCACAGATCTTCTTTGGATTCCTCCATTGTTTTCAGGGTCAGTGCCATGTTTTGATAAATGACAAGCAAGGTTACTCGGAATTTCAATATAATTGTCAGAAAAAAGGAATCAGTTTTTATATTATAATAATAACACATTACAACCGCTAGGGTTGAACAAAGAATGTCACTGGAAAAGTTTTATTTGAACATTGACTTTTTAAAAATTAATTTATTATTTTTTTATTTAATTAACTGATTGCATTGAAGAATAAGTGTTTAGTTAATTGATTTCTTAATTAGCATTGTTATATAAAAGGTGTGTCATTCTAACAACAATTTACTCTGTAAAGGCTGTTTAAGCCGAGGCGCTAAGAGATTATTTTGCTGCTATATGTTGCTTTTTACCAGGGAGATTGTTTGCTGCTATTTGCTACAACAAGCATTTTGTCACTGACCAAATGGACTTTTGTTAAAAGTTTGGAGGAGATACAAGTCTCTGGTCTTTGTGGTACTTTTCTGTTTTGGTTTTATGACCAGTGACTCCTTTACCTCCCTACCCCACATTTTCCAGGAAGCGGGGATGGATTTCTCACAACGCAGTGGAGAAATCAATGTGCAACAGGGATCTAAGACTTTACATGATATTGACATGGAAAATATGGGTTCATCTACCTGTAATTTGGATACACAATCCAGTGTATTCAGAAAATGGGCTGAAGACAGGTCACATATGACTTCCAATTTATTTGCTGCAATAGGCAAAAGGACAGAATTGTCAACTTTACCAGCAGTACAAGAATTGTGTAGCCAAATTGAAAAGTTGGTATTTAAGGAAACGGCAGTGTTTTATAACCTACATAGCCTAGAAAGGTATAAACAGTTGAAAATTACACCCCGGGGTCTCCGGGCTATTAAAAATCTATCTACCCCTTTCAATTTATCAGTAGAACAGGATTGTTTATTTCATGACAGATGGGTGGCGGCTGCTCATCATTGCAGCAGTGAATGGGTTACGATCCTAATTGAAAAGGATACTTTAAAGAGAAATAAGTTAAAAGAAGAAACTAAGAAATTGTGTGCTGACATAGTTAAAGAAACATCTACTTCTGCCCTTGAATCTTTTTTGGGTAGTATGAATGAACAACTGCTGTCCTATGAGAAGGAATTCCTTAATCAGAAGAAAAATAAACTTTAAAGGGACCTGTGCAACTATGATAGGGAGAAGGCATTTCAGTTATCTACCAATCAGCAACCTCAATGTAGTCTCGTAAGGCTCCAAAGAGACCAGGAAGTTTGGGGCCAGCAGTCTAATTATTTTCTATTGGGAGAGAGTGCGTCGTCTATGGATGAAGGTGAAGAACATTTTCCAGGGTTGCCATGACCATATGATGGGTAATCATTTCAGAAAACGTTTCACGAGCAAGCAGGACTAAGAAATGGAACTAAAAATGGTCCTGGTATGGACAGGGCACAAATAGAGACCAAAGCTGTGGTCCGTGCAATAAACGAAGTAAACGGACAAACTGACAAGGTACAATTTACTGATAGAGACTCTTATGTAGTCAATTTGTCAGGTCATGTTTTTGATAACATAGAAATGTCTATATTACAAAGGGGTTTGAAATTCATCCCCTCAGTTCTGCCAAGACTTTATGAATTAAAATGTGATGCATTTAAACGGATGCGTAAAATGTATTGAGTATTTTCATAGTATGGATAAAGTGGAAAATAATATATCAAGTAATGTAATGGATTCTTCCACTGAAAATAGTTTTTATTCATGTGAGTCTGATATGGATAGCAATGCTTATAGTAAATTAGATACAAGTAAAATTTCAGTTAAAAGTACATTCATGCCTCCATTTAGAAATGAGTCTATTCAACGTTTTCATACTGCGTTTAACTTAATAATGGAAAATGAGTTGTATAAATTCAATAAAGAAGTTAAAGTATATAATTTATCTAAACAGGAATGCTTTAAGTTGAAACAGTTAAGTGAAAATAGCCATATAGTATTTAAACCTTCAGACAAAGGGGGAAAATTAGTAATTATGAAATCTTCAGACTATTTTGATATGTGTATGGAACATTTAGGGAATGAAGACATTTAATGAAGTGTATTTAAAAGCCATCAGAGAATATGAACAACTGTTAAGTAAAGGAGTATGTTTAAATTACTTTTCTAAATCTGATATTACTGATAAGTTTTCTAGTAAAGATAGTTTAATGGCTAAGTTTTATTGAGTTCCCAAAATATACAAAAGTATGTCTCAACCCCCCCCCCCCCCGGGTCACCCTATAGTTTCAGCTAGAGGCTTTATCACTCACAATTTAGGGTGTTTCTTACATGAATGTTTATTAAACGAAGTAGTGAAATTGCCATCTTATATAAAGGACTCTCTTGATTTTCTAGATAAGTTGAAAGGAATCCGTTGGAAATCAGATATGTATTTTTTAGTATAGGTTCATAGGTTCATACTAGGCTATCTGCCCTCGGGCATTTATAAGCCTAGCCAGAATGTGTTTGGCTTTCGCCACCCATTTTAAATTTATTTTGCTATGCCCTTTTTCGAGGTTAGTATACTGTGCCTCTGTCTAACAGTGACACAGAAGTGATACCCGGGGTAAACCTACGATCTCCCATCCACTCATCAAGATTCCTCTTGAAGAGAGTCAACGAGGGACCCTGCCTAACCTGGACTGGGATTTTATTCCAGAGTGAAGGGAGCCTCTGGGTTATGAATCTGTCCCTCCAGCATGTCCTATTTATTTCAGTGCTGAGGTTCAAGTCTCTTTGAGCGTAGCTCGATGGGATTTGGATTTTCTGAGGTGCAACATGTCCATTAATTCCGGGTTGGACATGGCTTTATACGTCAGGCACAGATCGCCTCTGAACAGGCGGTATGCCAATGAGTAGAGCTGGAGTTTCTTTAACCGGGCAGCATATGGCATCTGTTTGAGCCCTTTGATCCTCTTGGTGAGGTACTTTTGGGGTCTTTCCAGTTGCTGCAGGTGTCTGGTAAGGTACATCCCAAAAGGGGCATTGTACTCAATTATGGGCCTGATGAGGGATGAGTAAAAAGGCACAATGACCTCCCCTGATCTAGATGTGAATCCCTTCATGATTAGGTGGGCTATATAAAATGTTTTTCTAACCACTTTGGCCACGTGGTTGTCAAATGAGAGATTGCTATCAGCTTGGGTCCCCAGGTCCCTAATTACTTCTTCTGTACTTAATGGATTACCACCTATGTGGTAATTTGTGGGCACTTTATTTTTGCCAAAGGGGATGACTATACACTTTTTGGCATTTAGCTTGAGGCCATGGCTCTGGCACCAGTTGTCTGTTTCTATGAGGCCCTTTTGGAGGAGGCTTGTGTCGGCTGGGGAGTCGATTATGGCGCCCAGTTTGCAGTCATCTGCGAACTTGGTCAGCCACAGTCCTTCCGTGTTGGCCTGTACCTCCGAGAAATATATACCGAACAAGAGAGGTCCCAGGACTGAGCCTTGTGGGACACCACTTGTAACTGGTTTGGAGTCTGACATGGCTCCAGCAATTCTAACCATGTGGGTTCTGTCCTTGAGCCAGTTTGCAATCCATCTAGTGACATAGGGGTTTATATTTAAGCTGGTGAGCTTATCTATAATGCCCGAGTGGGTATTGTATCGAAGGCTTTTGCGAGGTCCAGGTAGGCTGTGTGGACCACCTTCCCTCGCCAATGGCCTTGGTGACTGTTTCAAAGAAATCAACCAGGTTTAAGAGGCAGGATCTGCCCTTAACAAAGCCGAACTGGGTAGGATCCAGTGTTTGTACGTTCCCAATATCTTTATTTATGAGGTCCATGATGATCCTTTCCATAGCTTTGCAGACCAAGCTAGTCAGGCTTATGGGGCGATAGTTTCCAGGATCCGTTGAGGCACCACCTTTATGGAGAGGGACCACTGTTGCTGTACGCCACTCTTTGGGCACATATCCTGTAGTAAGGCTGAGATTGAACAGTAGTTTTATGTTTGGGTTTAGCTCTTCTTGGAGTTCATGTAGGACGCAGCCTGGGACACCATCTGGTCCCATTGATGCTGTGTTTTTTGCTTTGGAGAGGGCGGCCCTTACCTGAGCATCTGAGATGTCAGGGGGGCAGCACTCTGCTGGGATAGATATTTGCCCTTTTGGTGGGGAGGGGGCGGAGAAGTTTGCGCTGAACCTGTCAGCTAGGATGTTGGCAATGTCTGTGGGTTCGGTGTATTTTTTGTCATTTTGGACTAATTCTGAGCATATCTGGGAATTACCACCCAGGTTCCTAACATAACTAAAGAAAGCCTTGTGATTATCCTTAGTGTCCTGTGCAATTTTTCTCTCGAAGCTGGCCTTAGACAATTTTATGTGTGCCCGTAGTTTTTTGCTAATACTGATCAGTGATGCCTTCCTTTTTGGGATTTTGCTCTATCATTTAGTAGCTTCCTCCTTCTATTGTATAGTTTGTTTATGGCTGGGGTCCACCAGACAGGACGCCTGCCTTTGGAGGATTGGGTCTTGGGTTTATTTGGGATCGATGATCCATGCATTCCTGAAGGTGTTCATAGAATGCGTTTATAAAGGATTCTGCGGTCTGGGCGATTTTCCACAGGCCCGGGGCTTTGAAGGATTCCACCTCAGTTTTGAGGAGTGTGAAATTTGCTTTAGAGAAGTTTTTCACTGTGGTTTTCTGGGCAGGGGTGGGGTCGGGATGTGAATATCCAGTGAGATTAGTTTATGGTCTGATCTTACCAGTGAGGGATACACTTCTGGTCTGGAGCATAGAGTCCCCATGTTGGTGATGATCAGGTCCAGTATGTTTTCCCTCTTGTGGAGTGGTAACAAGTTGTTCCATAGCATTTGAGTTTATAAATTCTAGGAACCTTTGGGCTAGGGTGTTGGAGCTAGAGTAATGCTCCCAGTCTATGTTTGGGTAGTTGAAGTCGCCCAATATAATGGTGTTTGGAGAGACCTTCATATTTTCCAGTGTTCTCAGGAAGGCCGAGTGGGGTTCCTGGGTTTGGGAGGGTGGTCTGTAGCAGGCTATAAACTGGAAGGCAGTTTTACCCACTGTTAGTTGCACATGGATAGTCTCTGATGCTTCGTGCATTGCCACCAACCTGGAGGTGTGGGTATCTTTGATGAATATCGATACTCCCCCTCCTTTTGTGGTTCGGTCCAAGTTTTGGGGCCGAAAAGCATGGTATGAGGTGTAACCTGGTAGTGCTGGGGTGCTCTTGGGAGCCCTGAACCAGGTTTCTGTTACTGCACAGATATCGATGTTCTCCATGCTAAGGAGAGTTTCGAGTGTGTGCATCTTGAGGTTTAGACTTCTGGCGTTGAGTAGCATTACTCTTAGTTTCTTATCCCTTGTGATACCTATGGAGGTGGGTTTGTCTTTTGAGCCTTGCCTAAAAAAGGCACTATGGGGGTAGCAAAAGCCTTTGCCAATATCCGAAAGCCCAGGGGTGACAGGTGCAAGCCGTCCCTAGCGAAGCATCGTGGCTTGTCGAGCATATCATCCCAAGCTGACAGGCATTGGATCCCCTTTGAATGACACCAGTACTTAAGCCAGTTGTTGAAATTGATCATCTTGTTTTCATATTGTGGCATCATTCTTGGTGAGGGTAAGATGCTAGTCAAGGTCAGGGTCATACCGGCCTGGGCTACATGCTCAGAGAGCTCCTTTATGTCTCTTTTCATGTAGTCCAGGGAGGTACGGCTCAGGTCATTCACACCAGCATGGACAATGACTGAGTCATATTTGTACTTGCCTTGGAGTGACCTGAGTGCTTGTATTATGTGGCGGATCCTAGCGCCCAACAGGCTGCTCACCGTGACCCTCTCCTTGTTCAGCCTGGTGAGCGGGACGTCAGTGTGCCTGACGATAGAGTCACCTATTACAAGTGTATCAGGAGTGTTGTTTAGTCTTAAGGGCTGTGACTGTTTGGCACACTGGCTTTGTGAAATATGTGTTGCACGTGTTTTGTTTTGGGGTAGCGGCTGCTTGGGTGTCTGCTTTGGAGGTCTCTGCTGCTTCGGCAGATTTTTATTTAGAGCCTCCCAGTATGTTTTTGTGTGATTGTGTTTGGTTTGCTGTCGTGGTAGGTCTATGTGAGACTGGAATTGTAGTGAGTGTGGTTTCCTTCTCCTCCTGACTGGTTATGCCAGTACTGAGTTGAGAGAGCTTAGCCTCCAGTTTGGCTATATGGTTGCATCTCTCACATGTGTTGGAATTTGTTGGGAGGAGGAGAGGGTTGTCTGTGTACATGAGGCAGTTGTAACATTGCCTCAAGGTTCCCAGATTCACCAGCTGGACCGGAGAGGAGATTGACAACTGACCTTTGGACATGCTAGAATAATATTGGGAATTCCTTAATAATTGAAAACCAGGGCCAGTGGGGAGTGAGGGTGTAGTGCTTTTAATTTTTAGTGCTGACTTATGTAATTGCTTTAGTGAGCAAGTGCCAGGTAACTTAAGTGCAATGTGTTACAGGTAACTTAAATGCAAAAACGACAAACAGTAACTTTCTTTCAAGTGAAACAAGGAAATAAGTACAGTAAGCAATGCAGATATCACTAGTGATCCACAAAAGTGCTGAGAAGCCGCGTATTAGGTGGAATTAGCGTTCCAGGGAAATAACAAGCAAACAAACAACAAGCATATAAACAAAGCTAGATTCAGCAGGCCTGGATCTAGTCTATGCTACAGCAAACAAGGTGTACCAATTTCAGTAAGATACAGTCCAAATATTCAAGCACTATAAACCTTTAACCAGAAATTCCCAGCTCAGAAGGGCAGAGTCCAGCCTCTTCTCCCACAAGAGTGCAGACCACAAACCTTCTTAATGTAAAATAACTGGCCTGAAGCCCAAGTGCTTAAACCAGAACTAATACACTTTAAGAATAACAGACACTGGGCTCTCAATCAGCAGTTCCCAACTTAGAAGGATGAAAGCTACCTGTCCTGCCACCACAGTGCATGCCACAAACCTTCCTAATGTAAAACAACTGGTCTGAAGCCCAAGTGCTTAATCCAAAAGACTTAGAATGATAGCTACACTTTAATCAAGTTACTACCAAGCAGTAATAAATACAATTGAATACTTTAGAGAATGCCTGGATTAGTGCTCACACAAAAGTATTAGATATCACCAGCTTATATACAAGCATACAGCATGATTTTGGCATGGAATCATTGGATTATTTTATGGGAGACAACCCTAGAACACATTATATTAAAGAATTAGTACATTTTTGGCTAGTTAACATTGTTTTTGAATTTGATGTTAAATTGTATAAACAATTGCAAGGTACAGCCATGGGGGCGGATTTCGCCCCCATGTATGCAAATTTGTTTATGAGCCTTGTGGAATTTAGTCACATTTATAGAATTGAATTCTACAGAAATTTTGTAATAAGATATTTCGGGTTCATAGATGACCTTATATTTGTAAAGGGGCAAAAATGAAGTATGTTTATTTATTGATTATTTGAATGATAATAGGTTTCATATTAAATATGATGGCCTACAGGAAGGAATAAAAGTGAACTATTTAGACATAACTATAGAAGGCTTATGAAATGGAAAGATCAAAACTAAAATATACAGAAAGTTTGAGCAGCCCAGCCATATGCTGCATGCATCTAGCTGCCATCTAGAGCACACTATGACAGCTATTCCCTATGGAGAGATCCTGAGAATAAAAAGAATGTGGAGTGATACACAGGATGCTGAAAGGGAGGCTAATAAAAAGTAATTGCCATGCTCATAAACAGCGGATATGATGAAAAAATTGTTCTGGAGAGTTACACTAAAATATTTGGAGATAAAGACAGAGATTCTAAAAATAGGATTCAAGGTAATAAATGCAGGATACAAGAAAAAAATAATCAGATTCAGAGCAAACCCTATTCTTTGTGTCCAAATATACATTATTTTCAACAAAGTTACAAAAACTGCTGGGAGATTTTTGGAATATAATAAAATGGGAAGTTTCATCACTTACAGAAGTAAAGTTTAAGTTTTCCTATCAAAGGGGTCGGAGTTTCAAGGATTTTCTGGTCCATATTACCTTTAGAAGACCAGTAGAGGGAATAACAGGGACAATATTAGAAGCAGGTACTGTACCTTGTGGTAAGTGTACAATATGCCAATACATAGTAGTAACATTTGATAAAATAAATGGCAAAATGTTTCAAATAAAAGGAAGTTACACTTGTAAAAGTGTGGGTATTGTGTATGCTATTAAATGCTCTTGTAATAGCTTTTATATTGGAGAAAGTAAGAGAAGTTTGGGAGAAAGAATAAAAGAGCATGTAAGGGATATTAGAAATAATAAGGTTTATAAGCCCAGTAGCAGAGCACTTTAATAAGGAACATAAGGGAGATTTTAGCAGTTTACAAGTTTCTGTTTTAGAACAAATAAATTCAAGATTTTTGAGTGAAGAAAGAATAAAATATTCACTCAGAAAAAAGGAATCAATTTTTATATTAAAATATAATACATTACAACCATTAGGGCTGAACAAACAATGTCACTGGAAAAGTTTTATTTGAACACTGGCTTTTTAAAAATTAATTTATTATTTTTTTATTTAATTAATTGATTGTATTGAAGAATAAGTGTTTAGTTAATTGATTTCTTAATTAGCATTGTATTGAAGAATAAGTGTTTAGTTAATTGATTTCTTAATTAACACTTTGTTATATAAAAGGCATGTCTTTCTAACTACAATTTACTCTGTAAAGGCTGTTTCAGCCGAGGCGCTAAGAGATTATTTTGCTGTTGTAATTTGCTTTTTACCAGGGAGATTGTTTGCTGCTATTTGCTACAACAAGCATTTTGTCACTGAATAAATAGACTTTTGTTAAAAGTTTGGAGGAGGTACAAGTCTCTGGTCGTTGTGGTACTTTTCTGTTTTGGTTTTCAGTGGTCTAAATAATTGTCACCATGTTTTGCTACCATATTTTATGAATTTAGGTTCATATGTTCATAGGTAGTTACTAGGCATGCAGCCAGTGAGGCTGTTGAGGAGCTAGCCTGATCTCCTGGTGACCAGAGAGTACTACCTGGTTAAATGACTTGCTCAGAGCCACGCAGTAGTCAAATAGAGGTTGGGGGAATCAAACCCTGGACTACAGGAGTCAGCTCATTAGCTGATAACCTTAATTTATTATTTTACTTATTTATTCCATTTGTTCACCAGAAAATCCAACTGGGCACACAAGCTCCTTTTATCAGTGGCCCAGGGTGAAAAAAACCCCACAAGAAATGATAAAAGCAGTACATATACAACACAAAAAATAGTCATGTAGCATTTAGCATCAATAGATACAAAGCTTCATGAGAACTATTTGCAGCAGTACTTGGACAATGTACAGAATGTTCAAGTAACATTACTAGCATTAAATACAAAGTGAGGATGAATAAAGCAGATAATTACGAAATAAACAAGTACATTTTGCAGGAACATGATCAGAATGGATGCAGTTTAGCAGTAGTATGTTAGGTCAGATATAATTATATGGAATTTGTCATAAGAAGAATAGAAGACAGTAAAATGAAAGAGCAGAGAAAGTCACTGACATTCATGTGTACATAGGAGAGGTAGTTTAGGAATAATTTAGCCTGGGGATAGCAGGGGCTTATCCAGGAGTCAAGCAGGAATAGTTTTAATTTAGCTTTGAAGATGTGTGCTTTGTTAAGAAATCTGATTAGAGGGGGACTTGAGTTGCAGGATTTTGCAATATAATGTAGAGAGTATTTCTTACTTTGTTGTGAGCTTTATGACTTGAGAAGAGATGTTTGTCAGTAGAGCAGGGAGCTTTATTGGTGGAGTGGAGTTGTAGTATACCACTTAGGGCAGGGCATTTTTCAGGGTGAAAGTCTAGTCTGTGAGCAGAGAAAGTTGAAAGTAGGGGAGGAGGTTAGATAGCTCAAGACAATTCAGGTGCCTGAGGACAGTACAGTGATATGCAGAGTATGGCTTGTTGGAAACAAATTTGTCTAATTTATCATAGCATTGCTCTAGTTCAGTTGTCAAGGTGGATGGGAGATTGGGGAAAATAGGAAAGGCATACAGAAGTGCACTAATGTTATCTGGCTGCTGTCTGTCAGATATTGTTTGGCTCTGTACAGCAGATCTACCTTCTGATGACCTTTTTTTGGTTGCTTGTTGGATGTGGAAGTTAAGTATTATACTATAACCCTTTGTAATTTAGTATTGTAGACTACTTCAATATTTGTGTTATTTGCAGAGGTGATTTGAAAGTTAGCTTTGTTAATTGGTATGATACTTAGGAGTGAAAAGTTTTGCCTTTTTTGGGTTAAGTATTAGGTCTTATTTTGCTAACCTGTCTTCCATGGACTGGACTGAGTCTTGTGCAAGCTGTTGGTGAATGAAGTGTAATCAGTGAAGCACTCATCTGGCACCCCACTTGTGCAAGCTATTGGTGAAGAATGATAGTGTAATCTGTGAAGTACTGATCCGGTATCTCACTTGTGCGAGCTATTGGTGAGAATGATAGTGTAATCAGTGAAGCACTCATCTGGTATCCCACTTGTGCAAGCTGTTGGTGAAGAATGATAATGTAACCAGTGAAGCACTCAGCTGGTATCCCACTTGTGCAAGCTGTTGGTGAAGAATGATAGTGTAACCAGTGAAGCACTCAGCTGGTATCCCACTTGTGTAAGCTGTTGTTGAAGAATGATAGTGTAACCAGTGAAGAACTCATCTGGTATCCCAGCCTGCAGCCTTAACAGACTGCAGGACAAAGTACAAGATTAGGAATGCTTGTTCATCACTGAATGAAGATCTGTTTAAATCCTTAACTGGACTGTTTTTTTTTTCTTTTTAAAGAGGACTTTATTTTTGCTTAGTTAGCGCTGGCAAGTACGTGACATTCTGAACAGTTCTTCTTAATCTTTTACTGTTAGAGAAGTATGGGATATGGGACTTTGGGCCGAGCCAGATAAGGGTTGTATCATCAGCACTTTGAATTAATTTGGCATGTTCTGACGCAGTGTGTAAATCATGATAAATATATTAAACAATAGATGTCCTACTATGGGGCTTTGAAGAAAAAAGGCAGAGACAGGTAAAAAGGTAGAGATGCTAGATTTCCATTTGACTGCTCTGGATCTATTGAAAAGGTAACTGAGGAACCAGGAGAGGTTGAAGTAGGACAGATCAAGGGAAGCTAGCTCATGGAGCAGTTTATTATGACAGATAATGTCAGACTTTAGAAAGGTCCAAGAAAAGAGCAGATACAGTTGTACCTCTACTGAGACTATGATTAATGGTGTTAGAGAAGTCGGTACTTCCTTATTATAGCAGCCTTGGTGAAATGTAATACGGCCTTGGTGAAACCGGTAGGATGATACAGTTGAGGGATTACGGATGTTATGTATATTGTACTCACTTCAGATATTCACTATTATTTGCGGTTTGGTCTTAAACATTGCTGAGTGGAGGAGAGGAGGTTATTGGTAAGAATGTAGCTGCGGAGTTGAGAATGGATACATTTTTCTAAAATATTTTGATACCGGGGGGGGGGGGGGGGTATGACTAGAAGTCCATACCTGGAAAGGTCATTTTTATTTCTCCCTTTGTACAAGGGTAGGATGAATGATTGTCTTCATAGGAAGGGGACATAAGACTGTTGGATGGATCTGCTAATGAGTATTGAGTCTGGGTAGGCAATGGCATCTGCTGTGATTTTTCAGGTATTCAGTGGATAGGTTATCTGCAGCTAGGGTGGCAGGTTTTAGTTTTTGGAGGTGCTTTTTAATGATACAGGTTAATGTTGAAAGTGTTATCACCTACCCCCATATTCCCTGTTTCACTGCCCTTAAGATTATTCCATGCATCTAGTGCTAGTCAAGTTTTGACCTTTGTTTCCTTCTTCATCTCCTTTACTACCTCTGTAAAATGTGGTGACTTTATTGCATTTCCTTTCATCCTGTGGCTACTTATGTAGTGTTTCATATCTACCCCATGTCTTGAAATTTCCTTACCCCACACTATCTATGCTTAAATGTAAGCTTATCAACTCTTAAGCTTCTCTTTCAGTGACTCCCCCATGCAGCTGAAGTCTGTTTATCTATGAGCCATTGATGATCTTTTTACGGTTCATCTTTTAACAAAAATTAAATAGCGAACAGTGAGCTGAAAAACACACATTGTTTTTTTGCAGGACCCCTCATAGCTCTCAAAATTTTATATATCAACTCCATGGTTTACCATAGTGAAGAAAAGTGGGACCCCCCCCCCGAAAAGTGGACTACCTGCTTGCACACTGTACATTGAGTCAAAACGTATCACAACATTAAATTCGTACACTTAAGCCTCTTGGCTACCAGTGTGATAAACACCCATAAGTAAGCTGCTGAAATCCACCCTCAAATTTTATTTCTGTTCTGCTTTCCTCTGTGTTTACCTCAGCTGAAATCATGATGACATATAACTGTTATTCTTAGTAGTTCTTCAACTTTGACATCACTTTTTCAGTCCCTATTTGTTCTAACTAAACATGAAGTAGTTCTGTGGTGGACATGTTTTGTTGTGTTTGACAGTGGTATATCTTTTATTACCTGATCTGTCACGGACCTTAATGCTGGAATGCTGTACTAATGGTCATCATATAATACATTTGTTAAATACTGCAGGCCTCCTGCTCTTTCACCAGTTACCTTCTCCTCCATGGCCTGTTGGTTTGCATTTCCATTCATGTGGATTCATCAGCCCTCTCTCACCAGTTACCCTCTCCTCCATGGCCTCTTGGTGTTTGTTTCCATTCGTGTGGATTTATCAATCCTCTCTCTGCCGTTACCTTTTCCTCCATAGCATGTTGGTGTGTATTTCCATTCATGTGGATACACCAACCCACTTTTATCCATCATGCTTCATCTGTAAAAAAACAAACAAACAAAAACCAGACCATTTGCACCACTAACTTCTCTGATGTTCCTGTCCAGTGATACACTTTCTGACCTACCCAGTTAGTTATCTTTCACCTTGCGTTTCTTCCAAGGTACTATTATAAAATGGAACTGCTACCATATCATATTCCTGGTGCCATTTGCCTAAGTTGCACTGATTTTTGACACATCAGTGCCAACTCTCAGCGATAAAGCACACAACCGTACATGATCTTGTGATCTTGTTGCCTAGGATTTTAGTACTGCTGAGGAATGATGGTGAGGAGAAACATCCAGCTGTGCCCTGACTTTCTTCCCACTGCATTTCCGCAATCTTTTTCATCCATCTATCAGTCCTTGTCTCCTTGGGAAGCTCTTAGGACAGAAGAATTGCCAATTTACTTGTTGAGTTTCACTTTTGAAGTTGTCCTGTTGGTTATTGTTGTAGCCATTCAGTTTTCTATTTATTGCTGTATACCTTTATTTTTTATATACAAATGATCTTTCTGCAATTAAAAATTCAGCTTCCTGTCAGAAGTATTTTAAGATGTAAAGCAACACACCCTTTATCCGGTATGGAGAGCTGCAGCTCCCCACACCCTCTGTTTTATATATGCTAACATTCAGATTGCTGTAACTCAGAAGAAGACTATGAGATGCTCCAACCTTGGATTGAGTTTATATTTCCCAACATCTACACAGTCAATTCCCCTCTTCTGAGGAATGTAGTTACTCTGTTCGGAATTTCAGCAGACATCTCAGCAAAATGTATTTTGTCACGCACTAGCACTTAAACAAATTCAAAGGAAAGCAGTTCATATCAGCATTATTTGCAGTCAGTTGCTGCAGCCCCCATATTTTCATCATTATGAACTTTATAAAATGCAGTGCATGTTTAAATGAAAGGATGGGTAGCATTTTTCGTATCAGCCAATGCACATTTTCCTCTTGACTTACATTTTCTTGAATCACATTTATTTCATCTAAATGCATACAAGCATTATCTGTGGCTCAATAGGCAATGCTATTAGAAATAGCATATTATGCTGTATTCTACTATCAGTAATATAATACCAGCTATTGTAACATCAGACATTTTACAAATTAAGATGGCAAGACTTTATAGAACTTTCTTGGGTAATTTAAAACAGTTCAGAAAATTCAGCAGCATCGATATTCAGACAAGAGGAAAGACTGCTTATGTATGCAAAGCTTTTTGCTCCATTTGTATATATTATTTACATCATGTAGTTCATCAGTATTTGATTTAAAGGAAATTGCACATTAAAAACCTGCATTTAGCTACGTTCCTCCATCCTGTGCTGTGCAGGAAACGCAGCTTTGTCTCCTAGCATGCCAGACAGAAGAATGCAGAGCAGTAAGCAAAGATGATTAACAAACATGTTCGTGATGAATAACTCATTAATGCTAGAGATTTATTTATTTATTTATTTATTTATTTTATTTATTGGGAAAGTCTGACTGGGCTAGTTGCCCATTTTCAGTGGAGGCCTGGGGAGAAAAGCTCAACATAAATATATACAATATAACAGCACAGAATTATACAGATGATAAAGGAAGCATACTATACAATGGAATATTAGTGAATGTTAATCCATGAACATACAATAAGATACAATAATTTTATTGAAAGGTATATATACACCAGAGAAGTAAGTGGGAAAGAGTTTGAGAGTGGGCTGAGATGGGGAAATGTCAAGTAAGTTCAGCCTATTGAGGAGCAAGACCATTGCCAGTTGTCATTTAGATGGATCTTTAGCAGGTTTTTGAACTGTGCTGGGTCGGGTGTGTTTAGTATATTCTGGAGGATAGAGTTCCATGCTTTGGAGAAGTGATTAGAGTAAAGACACTCAAAAACTGTTGTTAGATATGGCAGAGACTCAAAAAGGAAAAGAAAAACAATCAAACTGCTACAGTATCTAGCCCCAGTTCAGTGGCCTGGCACGTTAGTTGTACTAACTTAGACTTAGATGTACTAACTTAGACTTAGATGTACTAACTTAGACTTAGATGCAGTAACTTAGACTTAGATGCACTAACTTAGACTTAGATGTACTAACTTAGACTTAGATGCACTAACTTAGACTTAGATGCACTAACTTAGACTGCATAACTCATAAATTCTGTCAAACAAAAATTGTGCTTTTTGTTTTGTTTCACTACAGAAAAGACCAAAGTGTTTTTTGTGTTGTATGTAGTCTGAAAAAAAGGAAGCCCAAGTGAAGAAGCCTCACAGGTTAAAGTATATCCTGTGACTGTGCATTCATTTATGGCCCAAAGCCACATCGTAGAATTAATGTGTATGTCTTACAGCAATTAGAACAGCAATCCATAAAGGCTGCTAGAGCCAGAGAAGAACACATGTGAAAAACAATGTTTTGACTATTGTTCCAAGTGAAATACGCTAAATCAAAGTCAAAGGCCAAGTAACATCCTGTAACTTAAAGATCTACCTGCAAAGTACCATCAAGATGAAACACCGAACAAATCATTTCAAACTACTGTAATAATTACTTATATTCCTTATAATCAGAAGTGTGTATGATAAAAAAGTAATTTGTAATATAGCTGCATGTCTGAGTCTTTCTACTTTTGTATTTTCTAACATCACATTTACGTCATTTGGTGTGCCATGTCCACTGTGCATAGCTATTCATATTGTCAGAAGAAGTAGAGAAGTGATAAGTTAGAATGATCCAGTCGTATCTTCAAGACTACAAATACACTGTACCAGGTTTGTACCAGTTTACTGTCATGGGAGGAAACGATTATGTCAGAAAGCAATGGATATAAGGCAGAAACCAACTGTGGTTAGGGTTTTAGCTTGCTAAAGAGAATAAACTAATTCCCCACTGTACACACCCAACACATATCTATGGCCATTATTAGTCCATATACAACCAGTCATGAAAGTCTAACTTAGTGCTTCTTTAAAAGAAGGTTGCTGCCTAAATGTAAATGGGAACATGCTATATGTAAGGTAAAGGCCAGAAGGAGGTAGATGTGTAATCCACAATTATGTTAAAAATGTCTGAGGAGAGTGTCATTATGCATAGTAAGAAACATCAGCTGTAAGTGAAGGGTGCCTGCTTTTTTGCATTTTTAAAATACTGTGTAAATTTACAAAGCAAACACCATTATGAAATGTAATCTGAACACCTGAACAAGAGATAATGGCAGAGGGTATAATACTTTGTAAGGTACTTTTAAGCTTTAAACATGATCTTTAAATGATCTTAAGGATTCCAAAAGGGTTACTGCGAGAGGTAAACCCTGATATGACAGCACATCCTCTTGCAGTAACCTTTTCTGATTCAGATATGGACCCACTACAGTGATTTTATGTGGTCAGAACATATATCAAAGAGTCACAGTGTCTCACTTCAAAAGGCTATAAGGCAGACCTCTTCACAATCCAACATCCAAGCCATAGGTAACTCCATTATGATGTACCACTCACCAGATTGTGCACCGTGAGGGTCATGGTCAATTGCTTATCAGGTGTCCAAATTCACCACACCAAGAAGGTACTCAAGTCCTTGAATTGTAAGTACGCATATAATACAGCCCTAGTACAACTGGATGTAAATGACTTGAGGCATACCTTCCTGGACTATATGAAAAGAGGCATGATGGATCTCTTGGAATATGTGCCCAGTGCAGGTGTAAATCTCGCCTTTTTTTATTTTTTAAACGTGAAACATCTTTATTAAATTATCACTTATGACATAGGCAATCATACTTTTATATAAATGAAAACAAGCCATATTGACATTTTCAGTTGAATACATTATACATCACTTATAATCTTTGAAGTCATTGTCAGTAAAACATTACAAAACTCATTCAATTGCTGCCCACCCTTAAACCTCATTCCTCCTCCAAAATGTTATTCTGCATGTATTGTTCCCACAATTCCCATTCTTTTCTATGTAATTTGCTTCTGCCCTTTTCTAAATATCCGAGTTCAAGTTGTTTTATCTCTTGCTACTGTATTCACTACTAGACTTTGATTTCCATTTTCTAGTAATTGCTTTTTTGGCAGCCACCAGAGTTAAACTCCATAAGGCCTTACTATATGTGTAGGCAATCTGATTCTGTATCACCACTCAAAAAATTATTTCCTTAGTTACACCAATTTGCTCACCCAGTATTTCTGATAGATAAGTTTGCAGGGAATTTTTTAAAGTCTTCCAACCCATTATACTCCTCAAAATATGTTTCCAATTACCTCTTTCTTCCCTGTCACACCTCCAACATTTACAGTCTACCTGGGGGAAGATTTTTTGGAGTCTGCTTGGGGTATAAAAATACCTATGTGAAGAATTCCAAGCAAATATCCTTAATCTTCTAGACTTTGTTGCACATTTGGGAGCCATACAAATATCTTCCCTTTGTTTTATAGTGAATTGCTTATCTGGTCTCTCTTCCCAATCTTTTCCAACCTCCTCTGATTAATTCCTATAGTTATTATGCAATATTTTATATGCCCTACTAGTAATCCCTTCTTTTTGTACTAATGCTACTAGTTTCTGTTCTAGATTCTACTAAAAACTCTACTAGTGCTGGTCTTATGCTTAGGATCCCCCTATTTCTTTGTCTTTGCCTTTGCCTATACTTTGATATCAATCCTTGATAGAAAAGACAATCTCTAGTCTGCAATCCAAATGAGTTCTTTGCCTCTTCCCATTCCAGTACCCTGGTTTCATTGCCAGTTTTCTCCAATAAATTCCAGTCCCTCTTGCCCATTCTCTGTATCCCTAATTGCAGTCATCTTTATTGGCAGAATCTTCTTTCTCCATCTTCATGTTGGCTTAGTTCTTAGAATACTTTCTGCTGCTTTATGAATACAATATTCTGTATGGTTATTGCTATTCTTCTTAAGGATCTGTATACAAAATCCCAGTCTCTCCTTGTTTATTGACCCTCCTCCCCCATTTCATTATCATCCCTTTCCACTTTGAATTATAGCTTTCTGCTAGTGCTGTGTATAGGAGTCTTAACTATGTAGCCCTGAAATACCCCTTCAAATAAGGTAAACCTAAACCACCTTGTTCTGTTGGAAGGATCAGCTTATCCTACTTAACTCTTCCCCTACCAGATGAAGTCCTTCAACTCTTTATTAATTGCTATCCACAACTCCTCAGGTTGATGCCTGACCTATGTATAAAACTAAAGGGATTGAAAAAATTTTTACTGCTTGTATCTTGCTATCTGTAGCCATAAAAACATAGCTTCCAGTTTCTCAGTTTTTGTATTATCTTTTGTTAAGTCTCTTCCCACATATCCTAAAACAGAATCCTTTTTAATCCATACTCCTAAGTACTTAATTTTATCATGTCCCCCTAAATATGGGTAATGCTGAATCAATTTGTCTATGGGTACATAGTTTGCAGATATTGCCATTGCTTTATCTTCATTAATTTTGCATCTGGGAATATTCCACAACACTGAAGTATCCCTTTCTAGTTTTTATCAGGTATAAAATAATATCCTTTGCAAATAAAGACAGCTTTTCATGACTTCCATAACAATTATATCCTTGAATTTTTGAGTCACTTATTTTCCTTGCCATTGGTTCTAAATATAATGCAAATAACATAGGGGAAAGAGGACTCCCCTGACTGGTTCCACTGCTCAAACAAAACTTATCAGAGAGGACCCCCCCTGTAATTTTCACCTCCAGTCCTTCATATATTCTCCTAATCAACTGTATATTTTTTTATCAGGGAATGCAAAAGCTTCCATTGTCCTGCTCATAGAATCCCAGCTTCCTCTGCATCAAGACCCCCCAACAACAGTGGTATGTTCTTGCATTCTGCTTCCCTGTGGATCATCATCGTTCTATTAATGTTGTCAAATATCTGCCTCCCCTCCATAAAACCACATTGATTCCTATCTATCAATTTTTTAATCACCTTTGCCATTCCTTTAGCCACTATTGACATAAACACTTTATAGTCATGGTTTAGAATTGAAATGGGCCTCTATGAAGCTGGATCTGATGTTTTGTGTACCATCATTAGGTATTACAGTCACCACCACTTTCCTTCAAGATGTTGGCACTTCTCTTACTTTTAAAATACTGTTAAACAAAACCTTCCTTAGATTCATATGTGTTTACTAGGCTAATGACCACAAGGGCCTTTTTCAACCTAGCCATGCATCCCAAATCCCCTGATAAGTTCTGATACCCTTGATAAGTGTAAGCATGGGCTTGGGAGATGAAACATTTACAGGTTACCTGTTTGCATTAGAGACAGAGGTGCCAAACCAGGGATGAATTTCCAGTTTCCCATCCAATTGTCCAAGTTGCATTTGAATTGCGTTAGGGAGGAACTGTGCTTCACATGGATGGGGAGCCTGATCTATAGATGGGGTAGTCTCTGCGATACATACCTATCTCTCCAGCAGGTCCTATTTATATCACAGGCAAAGTTTAAGTCTTTAAAATGGATAATTCTGCTGATTGTTTTGTGGGTATGCAGGAGGTCCATCAGAGTGGGGTCTGACAATGCCCTGCATGCCAGGCATATATCTCCCCTCAAAAGCCTGTATGAGATAGAATACAGGGAATAGGGCCTTGAGGTGGTCTGCATATGACATATAAATTACACCCAGTATTTTTTAGTAAGGAACCTGTGTGGATGTTCCAGTTGTTGAATATGCCAGATCTTTATCAATTCCTTTCCTCCTAACTTCCAGATTTCCACAGGAATACCGTGTATTCCTGGGAACTTTCCAGTAGATTGGTTATACATCACCATTCTTATCTTATCTCCTCCTGTCCTAACTGTTAATAATTGAGACTCATTTCTCTGATTAATACAGATTTTCATAACATTTCAGAAAATATTTCAAATAGCTGTACAGGATGTCTGGTTCATAGCAGATTACTAGGCTAAAGGCTTAAGGGCCCTTACAAGCCTGGCCAATATAACCCTATTTTATCCAATATATGGCCCCTAGGGGCAAGAGGATGGCATGGATTTGTGCCTGTGCACTGAGTATCTTCCATATTGCCCTGTCCATAAGAGAAATGGGAACTACACCAGGTGAGAATTTGTGATTCCTCATCCATTGATCCCAGTTGTGTTTGTAGAGGGACAGGGAAGGGCTCTGCTTAATGTGAATAGGAAGCATGTTCTACAGATGGGGGAATCTCTGAGACACACCTGTCTCTCCAGCATGTTTTGCCTGAGTCATTAAGTTTAGATCCCTAGATTGGTTGACCCTGATGCAGTTTGACTTGTGGATGTGTAGCAGCTCCACCAGGGCTGGATTTGTGAGTGCCTTGTAGGTCAGGCATAGTTCAACCCTTAATAGTTGGTAGGAGACATAGTAAAGGGATAGGGCTTTTAGTATATCCCCATAGTTCATATTGTTTACACTCTGTAATTTCTTTGTGAGAGCCTCTGAGGTCACTCCAGCTGTTGTAAGTGCGTATTCAAGTACATGCCAAATGGCGCATTGTATTCGATTATTGGTCTAATGAGGACTAAGTGCAGTGGGACTATAATTTCCTTGGATCTGGATGCCTTACCTTTACTTATTAGCTATGCCACATAAAAGGATTTCCGCACCACTGCATACTATCTATCTGTGGACCTAGATCTCTCACCTCTAAGTCTACTCCAAGGGGTGTGCTATTGATGTAATTTGTAGAGGTATTTGGCTTCCTAAAAGGTATGATAATGCATTTTTTGCATTTAGTTTTAGGCCATGGTTCTGGCATCAATCATTTGTCTGATATAGACCCTCCTGAAGGATATTTACATCACTGGGGGATTTAATAATTGTCTCTGGATTGCAGTTGTTGGCAAACTTTATCATCCAGAGGCCTTCTAAATTAGATTTGACTTTAGAGAAGTATATTCCAAACAGGAGTGGTCCCAGTATTGGGTCCTGTGGCACACTGATAGTAACTGGCCTTTTGCTGGATCTGGATTCACCCACTTTAACCACATTTTCCTGTCTATGAGCCAATTGGCTATCTGTCTGGTTACATAGGGATTTATGCCTAGTTTTGTGATTTTATTTATAATACCTGAGTGGGGTATTGTGTCAAATGCCTTGGCCAGGTCAAGATAGGTGGGATGTACTGTTTTAACCTCATCCGTGGCCTAAGTGACTTTCTCGATGAAATCTACCAGATTCAGTAGACATGACCTGCCCTTGACAAAGCCGAATTGGGTCAGGTACAGTGTTTGGAGGTCTCCTTTATCATTATTTATCAGGTCCATGATTATTCTTTCCATGGCCTTACACATAAGACTAGTCAAACATAGATCTGTAATTTCCTGGGTCAGTAGATGGTCTCCATTTATATAGAGGGATGACTGTTGCTGTCCTCCACTCTGTTGGGACAAAGCAAGTCTGGTGGCTGTGGTTAAATAGATATCCTATTGGGCCTTTTAAGAGGCAAACTGGTATGGTGTCAGGCCCAGTGACGTGGTGGAGTGTATTTCTTGGGAGAGAACTGGGGGTGATGAAGATGTGAAATTTGAGCAATTTCCAACTTAGAAGGCTGTAAGCTACCTCTCCTGCCACTAGAGTGTGAACTACAAACCTTCTTAATGTAAAACAATTGGCCTGAAACACAAGTGCTTAAACCAAAACTAAGAGGTTTAGAATAACAGTTACAATTTAATCAGGCTACTAACAAGCAGTAATAAATGCAGCAGAATAAATGCAATTGAGCACTTTTAAGAACAAGCAGCAAAAGCAAAATTAAGTAATAAAGTAGGAAGAAACACAAATATAGTAAAAACAGCTGAATAAAGTTCAATTTTTTAAAGTTAAGGGCAGAAGGGAGGAAACAGAAGGTAATTCAAGGTTAAGAAAGTAAGGGGGTGGGCCTTCCAAAATGATCTATCTGTACACAGTAGAATGAGCTGATGAGACAGTACTAAAAGTATCCATAAACAGATATATAGAAGGAGCGGGCAACTCAAAAGCCACCAAGTTTAAAAATACAAAAACAGTTGGGTAAGTGGGTGGGGAAAAATAAAATGCAGACATAGATCAACAAAATTCAGGCAGAGTACATCAAGCAAGCCAAAGAAGAACTCTAGCTAAATAGATATATTTCTAGCTGAATGAGGAATGCTATTTCTCAGCCCTTCCCACTAATTAGCTGATGTTCAGTGTTTGCAAAGGAATTATTTGCTAACTTTTCTAACTGACCACAGATAAGACCTCTTAAAACTCCAACAGAACAAAAAACTTAAAACAAATGTAATACAAGAATAAGATACAAAATAGAAGTAACCAAACCTTCAATGAAAAACTTCAAAAGAAAATGCAGGTAGAGTGCAACAAGCAAGACCAAACCTAGGGTTGCAGTGGAGCGCCTCATTAAGGAAATATCCAAAGAAATGTAGAGTATTATTCTTAGTTTAATATCACAGCTAAAGAAGGATTTGAGTTATCATTTGCTTTAGTATCTAATCTATATTCATGAATTGCTTTACTGGTCATTATAGTGCTTTTAGTTTCTTAATGATATTTTCTGTACTACCTTCATTCTGAGGAGATTTAGCCTTACTGTTCAGTTTAAGGAGTTTTTTTCTGTTATAAATTTTACTTAGTTATGTTGGTTGATCACCAAGTGGGTTTGTTTTTAATTTTTTCATTGTATTGGGCTCTGGTAGGGATTGCTAGATCTTGGCATGCATCCAAGTGACCATAAAACTCCTTAGTGAAGTCAGCTGCCCTGCCAGAGGTAGTGGTAGTGATGTCGAGTAAATTTTGAGATTTCATCATATATATAAGGCTTACCATTTTAAGGTCCTTAAATGCAGAGATGTTGGGTACAGGGCTATGGTAGTTTTGAGAATAAATGTTATGAGTTTATAGCTCGACTTAACTGGTGAAGGAGCGACTACAAGAACAGGTAAGTGCAGTGTTTGTGAGTACCAGATCAAAAATATTTTGGCTTCTAGTTGGTGCACTAACTAGTTGATCCAGGAAACTCTTGTTTATCAAATCCAAAAATTTCCAGGCATACCATACATTGAAGGTGCACGTGCTTCAGTCCATGGTGAGGTACTTAAAGTCACCTAGGATTTTGGAGTAGATGCCTATAGGAATTTCTTGTAAAACTTCCTGAAATCTAACCTGATAATCTGAGGACATGGAAGGTGTTCTGTAACATGCTATAAGTTGGAAGCTTGCATTGCCCATGTTAAACTGAAGCTCTATGGATGTCTTTGTATGCCTTTGTGTCTCATTGGCTAGATGGCTTTTTAGTTGATTTAGTCACTTTTTTTGTCTATAAATTCGACATGTTTGCTCATCTTTTGGCTCAGTTCCACAGAGCTCAAATGCTTGGTGTCCTCACATGTGTTCTCCGAGTGTGTGGCTTGCATCATCCAGGATAAGATAAGTACTTTAAATTGAAATATTGCACTTTTCTTAGCTATTTCTGAAAACTGCTGCTGCATTTTTGTATTATTTTATTGGATTTTTCTTCATTTTATTAATAATAGCTGCTGCTAGTGTGCTTTGAAATCTCCTTAAACTGAGTGTTCCTCATTGTTAAGTTGTCTGTATTAGAATCACCATATAATTACTTTTCGCTAGTTGTTGATTTGTTTCTGGTACCTTTTCATTTTTGGCTTATTAAAGTGTGTTTTAAATCAAGAAGACTGGAATTGCATTTTTCATGGTAGTAGAAAGCTAGCCAAGTCTGTCCAAGTAGAGAAACATACAAGGAGGTTTAAAGTAAGATAATGTCATTGGTTAAAGGCTTTTTAATTGGTTTAGTCACTTCTCTTTGAGTCTATAAATTCCGCTGCTTGTTGTGCAGTGGCATTTAGCAGTGCTTGGTACAGTCACAGGCACTTATAGACTAAATTTTCCTTATAAAACTTCCCCTGTAACTTTATCTATTACTCAGTTACACAAAAAAAACAACTTGTTTGTGTGCTGAGATGCACTGCTGCACAACTTCAGTCACATATAGCTTAGTAGTAGTTCCTACCATCACAATGCCTAGGATAGCCTGCTGTACCACCCCTTTGCAGTTCACCTAAAAAAACTGACACCATGGATGGACACACTCCCAGTTTCTCAGCTGTCAGTTTGATAGAAATAGGCATCCTGAGATTATGAAGGAATTTTCTCATGTTTAGTGACATCCATTTAATCCTTAGAGAATATGATACTGTATGTGAGAGATGTAATTACAAAATGTAACTGAAGGCAAGACTCTCAAACAAAAGCACTCAAAATTGCAATCAGATTGTTAGTAGTGTAGTCATTACACCCACCCTACATAGTACTAACCAAACACATAGACCAACGTATGCTGAGGCACTTAATAGCAACCTTACTACTCCACAAATGCCTCCTAGACATTCATCCTACAAAAAGAATCCTCAGCAACCCCAAAATCCTGCCATCAAAATAACACCCAACAAAACACATACAACCACATCCTTTGGCACCTCCACTACAAAGTCCATAATGCAAGCCAGCACACTACCCAGTATTTTAATCTTGGGAGACTCCACTGTGAGATATATAGATGTAATGCTCACCAGGCTGAATAAAGAGAAAATCATGGTCATTTGTCTATCTGGGGGCCAGGATCCAGCAAATCACCCACCCACTCGAGTCATCAGACCACAATTATTAGCATGATTCAGTCATAGTCCATGTGAGTGTAAACGATCCAAGACATATCTCCCTGAACTATAAGAAGGGTGAAATTGTGGAGCTGTTGGACTATATGTCACACGCTGGTATTCTACCTTCACCAAGGACAATGCCACAATATAAAAAAAAAAAGGTAAACACCCAGTAGCTCCAAACAAAACAGTCTGAGAATAAAAAGCAAAAGGAACTTGCAAAGTGAGGTAAAAGTAGGTTTAATAGCAAAGTCTTTGAGATAAAACTCTTATTCATTGCTTAAAATCATACTAAAACACATTTTCATATGTTGTGTTTGTGACAATGTGAGGTATTGCCAGGAAAAGCAGGGCAGTGGATGTGTAACATATACCAGCACAGCTATCTGAAATTTGGTAAAGAATTATATGTTATTTGAATGTCAAACTGATTTGTACAGATGCATGTGATGAAAATGTATTTGTATAGCCACTTATGTTAAAAATGTACCAACAGTGTACCCTGCTGGACAGAAGAAGAAATGTATATGTATTATTGTAATTGTTGAAATTTATATATTGTAACAGAGAATACTGGAAGAGAAGAGGTTAATCAAAATTCACCTGACTTTGAAAAATAGTAAAAAATTAAAATACTGGGCCTGGGCCATAAAGATGTTCTCTCTCAGTTTTGAATGAAGCCAGAGACACAATTTCTGTAAGAAATATGTTTTATTAGCTCCTGAATGAAGAGTGAAAGTGTTTCATGGTTTTATGACTTCCAGAAGCTGCATCAGATCTTAGCAAGGCTCTCTCTCTCTCTGTGTGTGTGTGTGTGTGTGTGTGTGTGTGTGTGTGTGTGTGTGTGTGTGTGTGTGTGTGTATGCATTATTGACATCTAGGTGCTAAATCTTGACAGCTTCTAGGCAATGAGGGAAGCTTGGGACTCAGAAGTCAGATGTCTAGATGTACATGATCTCATTCTGTAATTCATCACTAAAAATAATGTTTAATACTTGGTGAGGCTGAAGTCTCAGAGCAGTCTGTTTTTGTAACCTGACAAAGAAGGATGTCTTACCTAATTTTACCTATTTCATCTTTTCTTGCTCTAGTAAGTAACCAGGGCATAATAATTCTTTAGATCTGTCAGGAAAATATAGTGAGATTAGTTAAGCATTGTTTTTTCTGTAACTGTGTGAACCTGTCCACCTTTGTTGTCTTTAATATTTCCTGTGATTGAAACTCTGGTGTTTATTGTAAATAGATATTTAATATTTTTGTGTTATTTTATTATTTATTATTAAGTATATTTCAACTCTTCATTGTGGCTGGTACTTTAGAGAATCTTTTAACTTTTGAGAGTACTTATATGTTTTGGTGACACCATGGCCACTCCTGAAATCCTGGCTGTTTGGTCAACATTACAATTTGTATTAATATTAATTTCACTCAGTATAATTAGGTACCCTTGCAAGATGCTCAGAACAGCTGGCTTTGGGATGTCTGGTGGCACTGTAACTACCTTATAGTGTAAGCAGAAGGGGCCATAGCTAGTAAAACTGTGCCAGCCTTTACCAGGTGTGTGTGTGTGTGAGTGTGAAAATCAAATCTCAAAGTGCGTGTATGTCAGCTACTTGGAGCAGGGATGCGAAGCACTTGTTTCACAGAGAGGGTGCTGAAGAACTTGGCTTGGACACTCAGCTGAGGACTCCACCCTACAGCTGTGCCAGTGGGGAGTCTTACTGAGGAGGGAGACAGATAGAAAAACCCAGACCCGGACTCAGTATGCTCTCTGTGTGCTCTTAAGGGAAATTGTGCTTGATGCAGAGAGATACATCTGGAAATACTGGGTGTGTCAATTTTTGTTCCAAGTGATTGTCTCTCCAGTGCCAGTGGTGAGGATTCAGGCTCATTGATTACTGGCCCAGAGTGAGGACATCACAGTGCTGTATACTGAGGATGTTGAATATAGATGGGTTAATTCGTTTCAAGCAGATGTGCCCCCTGGGCTGAATGATACTGTGAGTTTGAAACCTCTTCTTAAGAGAAGGTCTTTTTTTCCATGAAACAAGAACGTAATCATTTATTTTAATTACTTTATTGTTGCTGCTTTGCTATTAAACTTATTTTTACATCACTTTGTGAGTTTCTTCCACAGTATGAATAAAATAATTGACTTCAATGGTTAGTTTAGCTTCTGGTGTCATTCCAAGGGAGTACAATATTTGTCAGCATGGGAGGATATGGTGAACAGAGCATGTTGTTCTGCCAAGAATGGTCTGCACCTGTCCCCTCTAGGTTTCTGAATGTTGGCTAAAATGTTTTCCTACCCACAGTACCTTTAATTAGACAATACCAAACTGACAAACCTTCTGTTGTAGTAAAACCAACCCAAGGGAATCTAAAATTGTTTTTGCTCAATGCCAAGAGCCTAAACAAGAAACTCCACTCCTTCCAGGCTCTCCACAGCATGGAGAATGTGGACATCTGTGCAGTTATTGTGACATGGTTTAAATCAGCTGAGAGTACCCAGCGGTGCAGAGCTGCAATGCCTTCCACACATTCAGGGAAGCTACTTTACAGGCAGGAACCACAGGTGGAGGTGTTTCAATTTATATCAACAATAGTCAAACAAGATGAGATGGTTGAGCTTCTCCGTTTTCCAAATTTCCATAGGAAAAGTCCTGTATCATATCATTGTAAGCCATAGGTCACCCTATATGACCTAAGAAACTGATAAGTCATACTTTGGACTCACTGGAGGCCTTCACCATTCAACCCAGTACCACATTCATGGGTGACTTCAACTACCCTGCTATAAACTAGGATACTTACATGACCCCTGACTTACAGATCCAGAGACTCCTCAACTTTATAAACATAAACAACTTGGATCAGATAGGCCATACAACATACTAACCCCGTAATATTTAGCAGCAATTCTAATGCAAAATTCCTACTACTAAGTGATAACATGTAAAAATTTTAGCCCCCCCCCAAAGACTGAGAACACAGTTGCTGATGTGGAATTGTTCAAATAAACCCTGTACAATCATGTCAGTAAATCCAGACATAACTGTGCGTACCAGAAATAATCCCAGAGCTAACAAAAAAAAAAAACACCATAGTGAAATCCAAACCTAAACAGGTTGTACAACAAATGAAAAATGTCATAGCCAAGATCAGGAAGAGTTACACCCAACATGATAAAACTGTTGTCAATCTAAACAAACATCTAAGAGGGCAAATTAAGTCCACTAAAGCCAAATTTGAGGTAAATATAGCCTCTTAGGCAAAGGACGACAGCAAAGTTTTCTTTATTGTACTTTTTTAATTTTTTTATATTTTTTCCCCTAACAGATTTGTTTATTTTTCACTTGAATTGTACAGGTTATAGGTCACATTAAAGTTGAGAGAAGTTTTGAAATGATTTATTGTGGTCTCATAAACTGGGCATTTTAATAGGGGTGTGTACATTTTTCATATCCACTGTAGGTCCATGGAAGTCATTGTTCCACTCTAATTAGTCTTCATCATACCCATCATTGAGTAGAACACCCCTTTGGTTATGTATCTGACCAGGTACATGCAACAACTAGAACGTCCTCAGAGGTTCCTCACAAAAAGAATACAGGGCGTAAACAACATGTTCTATGCAGATCGCCTCATAGCCCTATCTCTGTACTCTTGTTATCTACAGACTGTTGATAGGCCATCTACGCCTGGCATACAAAGTATCCTCAAATCCCACTATGATAGACTTTTTGCATATCCACAAAATGAATAGCATTAGAATTACTTGATCTTAGGATTTAAACTTTGCTTGCAGCATAAATAGGTCATTGGAGGGACAGATATGTGTCTCAGAGAATTCCCTTTCTTTGGAACAGACTTCCCATCTGTATTAAGCAGAGCTCTCCCCTAACGCTATTCAAGAGAAACCTGGACCAGTGGAACATCAGATTACCTAGCTTTATGGAAGGACACTTTCTCACAGTTTCTCCAGCCAGCCTGGATGACATGGTTATCCTGAGGCAATGTAACATTAGCCTCATGTACACTGACAACCCACTTTTTCTAGGCCACACAAATTCATGATGTGAGAGATGCATCTATATCAAGAACCTAGAATCCAGGCTCTCTCGCTCACCAATCAATCTATCTGATACTAAGCAAGTTGTCAGCATGCACACCTCACCTTCTGCACCTACCAAACCAAGAACACATAAACCTGCATATGCGGAGGTCCTTTGCAAGAAGTTTACCTAAACATCAGAGACCTCCCAAACACAAACACAAGCGCGCTTCACATAATACATCCTCTGCAGAACATAGTACACATAATGTATCACAACCCAGTGTCTCACCAGTCTAGCCCCTAAGGCATAACATGAAAAATATCATCTTAGTCATAGGCGACTCAATTATGAGACACTCAGTTGTCCCTCTCACTATGTTTGATAAAGAGAAGGTCACAGTTAGCTGTCTGGTGCCAGGATCCACCACATCACAACTGCACTCAAGTCTGTCAACAACAGGCACTGTCTGTCATAGTCCATGTTGTTGTGAATGACTTGAGATGTACCTCACTTGACTGTATGAAGAGAGACATGACTTAGCTCTCAGATTGTATGTCTCGGGCAGGTATGTCCCTATCCTTAAGCAGCAGATTTACCTTCACCTAGGATGATATCTCAAAAAAGGTGATTGACTTCAACAATTGGCTTAGTTTCTGGTGTCATTCAAAGAAGATCCAGTATCTGTCAGCCTAGGATGACATGGTCGACAGGCCTCGATGCTGTGCCAGAGAAGGTCTTCATCTGTCACCCCTGGGATTTCGGTTACTGACTAAGGCTCTTGCCATCCGCATAGTGCCTTTTTTTAGGCAATGTCACAAGAGCAAAATTCACGATGTAAAAATACCCTCTAAAAACAACCTCAAGGTTATGCCTCTAAATGCTTGGAGTCTAAACCGGAAACTGCACTCACTGGAAGAAGTCCTCACCCTGGAAGATGCTGACATTTGTGCAGTCTCTGAGACCTGGTTTAAGGCTATGAAGAGCACTCCAGCTATACCAGGTTACATTTCCTTCCAGGTTAAACAGCACAATTCACTTGAATTACTTCAGGTGCAATTGACTGTAGGTAAGACCCTTCTCCTGGTCATTGCCAGCTATAGGACCCCCTCCATGAATCAGGACATCCACTCAGCCTACTTGGATCTACTTGAGTCAGTCAGGATACAACCAAACACCCTGAATTTGGGTGACTTTAATTACCCATCCATAGACTGGGTAAATTATACTTGTTCTAACTCACTTTCCCAAGGGTGTCTGGACTTTGTTAACTCCAATGCCTGGCTTAGCTGGTTGACACACCTACAATGAGCTGAAACATCCTGGACCTGGTGGTCTCTAATATGGGAGACCGCAGCACCACCCCAAGTGTGTGGCCATCCCTGGTGAGATCTGACCACAAATCAGTCTTGCTAGAAGTAAAGGACCCCTCCTTTGCAACAACTAGACTAAAAAACGTATCCAAGGCCAATTACAATCTTTTATGTGACAGCATAAAGAGCTTCATAGCCCGTCCCCCACTGATGGATCAGACACCTTTGCTAAGATATATACCAATGCTTTATACAAGCACCAATATAATTGTATTGACTCTACAGTACCTGATAGAACCAAAGCAAGATCTTCAAGGAAAAACAAACCTGCCTGGTGGACAACTGCCATTAATAGGCTATACAAAGGGAGAAAGAATTTGCTGTCTAAGAGCAGGAAGGAATGGTCTCAAAACTGGAAACACTCCCTCCTCAACTTAAACAAGCAAATAAGACTTCTAGTGGAGTCCTTCAAAGCTAACTATGAATCCATATTAGCTTCCCTAACTAAGGATAACCACAAGGAGTTCTTTAGTTACATTTGTAACCTCAAAGGTAAGGCCCAGATCTGTGCTGAACTCATACTTAATGGTACTACATGTATAGAACCTGTGGATATAGCAAACCTGTTGGCTGATAGGTTCAGTAAAAACTTCACTCCCCTGTCCCCACCACATGTACCCCATAGCATCCCAAACACTTGTCCCCTGCCTAGTATCTCTGAGGAGCAGGTCTTAAATGCCCTCTCCAAGGCCAAAAAAATAGCCTCTATGGGACCAGACAACATCCTGGGCTGTGTTTTGCATGGGTTAAAACAGGAATTGGCATCACCATTGAGCAGGCTTTTCAATCACTGGCTTCGTCCCAGTGGAATGGAAAACAGCTACCATCATCCCTTTGCACAAAGGGGGTGCATCCACGAACTCTGCGAGCTATGTACCCATTAGCCTGACCAGCCTTATTTGTAAGGCCATGGAACAAATCATCATGAACTTGTTTAACAAAGATATTGAAAATCTCCAATTGCTTGACCCCACCCAGTATGACTTTGTCAAGGGGAGATCATGCCTGTTAAACTGGGTGGACTTGTTAGAGACAGTCACCAAAGCCCTAGACGAGGGCAAGTCTGTGCATATGGCCTACCTAGAATTAGCCAGGGCCTTTGACACAATCCCCCACTCAGCCATTATTGATAAACTCACCAAGCTGGATATCAACCCATATATTGTCAGGTGGCTCACTGATAGAACTCATAGAACAGGAGATCCATAACTAGTGGTGTTCCACAGGGATCAGTTCTGGGACTCCTGGTGTTCAGAATCCACTTCTCTGAAGTGCATGCTAAAACTAAAGGACTGTGGCTGACAAAGTTTGCTGATGACTGTAAACTGGGAGTGATCATTTAAACCCCTAGTGATATCAACATCCTGCAAGAAGATCTTACACAGACTAATGACTGGTGCCAAAGTCACAGTCTTAAACTTAATGCAAAAAAATACATTATCATTCCCTTCAGCAAGGATGATGTTGCTGCAAACTACCACATCGATAGCAATACCCAAGCACACAGTCAGTGGTGAGAGATCTGGGCATACAGGTTGACTGCAACCTTTACTTCGATCACATGTCTCCATAGTGGTAAGAAGGGATTTTATATTGCTCACCTCATAAGTAATAGCATTGCGTCCAGAAAAAAAAAGAGGTTATAACCCCCCTGTACTCTTCCCTCATCAGGCCAATAATAGAGTACAATGTTCCCTTTGGTATGTTCCTTTCCAAACATCTGCAGCAGTTGGAGAGACCACAGAGGTTCCTTACGAAGAAAATTCAGGGTCTTCAAGATCTGTGTTATGTGGACAGACTGAAATCATTGTCACTTTGCTTTGTGTTATACAGACTGCTCTGAGGCAACCTGTGCCTTGCATGTAGAGCAATCTTTGACCCAGCTTTGATGGAAATGCTGCACATTCGTAAGTCAAATGGCACACGAGACACTCTCTCAAAGGACCTTAAGTGGGTATGTGACATCAACAGAACGTACTGGAGAAACAGATTTGTCTCAGAGAGGTTGCCTCACCTTTGGAACAAGCTTCCTATTCATGTTAAACAAAGCCCCTCTTTGGCCCTATTTAAGCGCAGTTTGGATGATTGGATGGGTAACCAGAATTTCACCCCTGGGGTTCCACCTGTGTCCCTCTTGGACAGGGGCAATAGGTGTTGATTTTAGTGTCTGCCTGAACCAGACACCCTTGGGAACACAGGTTGAACTTGGCTAGGTTTGTAAGGGCCCTGGGGCTATTAGCCTAGTAACCTTCTTATGATCCAATGGGAAATTGGAAATACACCATAGGAATAGCACCTGTGTCTCTAATGGACAGAGGCAACCTGAAAATATTGCCCTAGCTTACATATGCCCCTTAAAATAACCTCTAAGGCACATAGGCTTGCAGATACAATTAATATGCTTGGCTAGGCTTATAAAGGCCACAATGGGCCTAGTATACACCTAACAAGTATAAAGACCTCACTGCAGTTTATGTCAGGCCTGAAGGCATGGTAAGCACAAAACTTAGTTATGGAGGGAGTATTTTCTCTATATTTAAACCAGGTATTTGTATATTTACATATCTGGACATGTTTCACATGCTGGAACACCTCAACATCAGGCAATTTTTTATTGACTCTAGGCATTGAGAAGAGCCAGCTGAATGGGGAGCAGTTTAGGGTTACATGAATTTCCTAAGATGGGATGTGCATTAGATAGAATCTGCATAAAAAGGCATGAAGAGCAGCAAAAGCTTTTGTCAGTATGCTGAGACCCTTGAATTACAGATACAGACCATCTGCAGCAAAACAAATAGGACCACTGATTGTCTTGTACCAAACTGATACATACTATAACCATCTGGAATGACAGGTTTCCTATTATATGATCGAAGACGCAATCCTTCAAATGTGTCTTGATCGAACTTGAAAGCACGAAAAACAGCAAAATAGCGAAACGGCATGTAAGCGATTTCTTTCCCTGGGAAAGAAATATCTTGGCTGCCTCCGTTACTTTGCCGTTTTCGTCACTGTAGTGTGATCTCGGAGTTGATATATTTAAGTAGGGTGTGTGTGTGTGTGTGGGGGGGGGATGCGAAGCCCCCACTTTATGTAATGTTTCGATGTTTTTATTTTAATTTTTTTTCCTGGGAAAAAATCGCTGTTCTGAGTGTTCGGGATTGTAAGCTTGCATTTATGTGGGGTCGATAAATCACCATTCGCTGATTTAATATAGACCTGAATGACACTGGCTGTTAATTTAATTCTTAAAGCCAGTTATCTTCCCTGTATTCCTAGGAGTCTTTTTTTGGTAAAGGAAGGATTTCACTCAACACCAGCATCACACCTGCATCAGTCACATGCATAGAAGGTTCCAACATGACCTTCTGCATCTCCTTCAGGTTTTCATTCCCCCAGGTCATTTATACATACACAGACCCACTACCACCACTTAGTCTCAGGAAAAGATCTTGAGGGCCCTTGTAATGTCTGTGACCCTGGTGCACACAAGGCATCTGACAGTAGCCCTGTTATTGTTCAACCCCATCGGTGTGGAATCTGTATGCCTATCAATGAGTCACCAAGCTAGTTTATAAATATTTGATTGGAAGCAAATTGGCTATTGGTGACTTGTTGATGTAGGTGTGCATGGAGTTGGTGAGCTGAGGGACTTTTGCTGTGGCTTGTTCTTACAGTTACTACTAAACTTTGCCTTTGGCAAGGATTTCATTATGACATCATCACATACTGAAGTAACAATTGAAATTGTTTTGCTATAGGTGCCTTAAGAAACTCCTAAATAGTCTGGTAAAAAAATATTGGGACAATTAAGGGAGGTCAAAGATAACAAGAAAATATGATAACAGGAAGGAGAACTAATGAACAAGGCAGAGAGGAAAGATGAATGAGAAAAAAAGAGACCGGCATTAAGATGTCACTGTATTCATATGACAATGCATATTCTGTATTTCCTGGTGCCCTGGAAAAACAGGATACTGAAAGCATCATGAAGATGATAAAAGAAGAAAAAATGGTTTGTATTTTAGTGCATCCTGCAGAATCTCTCTAGGTAGTCAGTTTACTGAAGAGACTTGAAAATGTTATTACACTGACAAGCAACTGACAGCATCAGCAGTATCTGTTACATTCTTCTCCATGCATTCAGGTTAGTGCAGACATGGAAACCAGAGTAGAATCATCTTCATCGTTATCACTTACATTTTCTAAGCAGATTGTCCTGGTGCGGGTTACATTGGTAGCAAGCTAGCAGGATAAACTGGTCTTCCCAGTCCCCAGCAACAGACTCCAGCTCATCTTTTGGGTTCCCTAGTTTTCATATAAACTATGTGATGTAATCCCTCCAACTTGTCCAAGGTTTGTCTTGGGTCCTCCTCCCTGTTATCTGTGCCTAGTGGACCTCCTGTGTGAAGTACCCAGTGGGCATCACGCAAGGTGTCCACACCAATTCACCTAATAGCTCTTAACTCAGGGGAGTAGTGGCCGTACTCTGTGGTCCTTCTGGATTGCTGAGTCAGTCACTGTATCGCTAAAGGTGAGCCCAACTATCCAGAGAAGAGTCTCATTTCTGCTGTTTGTATCTGTAGTCTTATCCTTTTTGTCACTACCCAAAACGTATTACTTTCAATGAGGTTGGGGAAACATATTGACCTGTAAACTGACACTTTCATCATATAACTTATCTCTTACTTCACGAGACAGTCTGGTATGATGTTTGCAGTAGTGCTACTGCTACTTCAATGGTCTCCTGATATTCTTTACCTTCTCTCACGAACAGGAGTTTGACATATTTAAACTTCACAACCTGAAGTAGCTGCACCCCCCCAAGCCACCTAGAGAGAGCACTCGTCTCTTTTCTTTGAGAAAAGCATTAGATCTTATTCAGAGGTGCTAATTTTCACCCCACACACTTCAGCAATAAATCACCCTGTACAATGGAGATCATAGCCACTTGAGGCTGTGAGGGCATCATCATGAGAAAGTGATACAGATGCAACTCTTAACATCTCTAAACTAATACTTTAAAGGCCTTGCCTCTCCCTTAATGTGTTCTCCATGAAAACTGCAAACAAAGGAGGAAACAAGACACACCTTTGAATGTATATGACTTAATGCAGCCAATGTAGACACAACTTTCTCTCCTCCATACAGCAGCAGCCGCATCCCTGGGACAATGCACTCTTGTAGTGCTTCTCACATAACTTCTTCAAGTCCAAAATACTCATGAATGAAATGAAAATTCTTGTGACTCCTGCAGTGTATTTTCAAAGCAAAGTGTTGATGTATGGTTTCAAGGCCTGGATGGAATCTGTAATTTTCTTGAATCAAAGTCTTCCATTTTAGTAAAGTCTGCTTTCCATCACCCTGCATATGCTTTCCCTGTGAGATTGAGGAATGTGATCCCTTTAAAACTGAAGTATGTCTATTTCCCTTTCGAAAACGAGGACCACTACTGCAATCTGACAAGATAAAGCTGCTATCTTACTGCTTCATGCAACTTTAAAAGGCACGTTAGTCATGACACCTCAGCCTCTTTAGCATTTCTGGGTGCATCTCATGCACTTCCACAGTGGCTACAGCAGAATTTTTTAGTCAATGAAGAACCTCATAAATTCATTTCCCTCAGCTGCTGCTTGTACACATCCCCCATATTTAGAAGTTCCTAAGAATGTTATTTCATCTTCTTAACAGTGTTCCCATTTGATGTTATTGTTTTTCCACCCATGCTAAGAACAGCTTGAGCAATATCCCATCTCACCCTTCTGTGATGCCAGGAGGTTTGCCAACACCATGTGAGGCTGTCCAAAAGTCATTTTGCAGCCTTTACTTTGGAGACTACAACAGATTCTTACTTTCTGGTCTGTCAGTACCTATCAGTCAGATCCATGGTCCTCTCTGCTAACATTGCATAGAAGACCTCTTTCTTTAACCTGATAGTTTTCCTCACCACTATCCTAAGCTTGCCACCATAACCACAGCTCCTTGCAGCTGACTCAACTATTGCGATTTTGAACAAAGCCCACCCAGTCTCCATGTCCCTAACCTCCTCAGGTATATGGGAGAAGCTCTTCTGGAGGTGAGAGTTGAATGCATCTCATGTAGAAACATTGGCTACATTTCTAGGTACCCTCATTATACGTTTGAATTTCTTGGATCTGTCCAGCTAAAACAGCGCCACCTGACCCAAGTTTTCAACAAATGCTAATGAACTTGACAGTTCACCCCACTCTTGACCCGAGTATCCAGCATGTATAGATTCAGGTCTGATGCCATGACTAAAGAGTTGATAATTGACCTTTGGCTCAAGGTGTACTGGTACAGGATATACTTGCAGGCATCCTTGAGGTTGGATCTGGTGTTTCTTATGGACAATCCATTACAAGTATAAAAGTCCATCAGTAAATTACCATTCGGGTTTAGATCAGGCAAACCTTTCTTCTTAATCACACTCAGGATCTCCATAGTTCCCCACATGAGAGATGAACTCTACCCAGTAGAACTGTAGAATGTGAAGGTAGGGGGTCTTCTTCTAAATCTTGTAGCCCATATTACCGGACACAAAAATCCTGAGACGACAATGAAGAAAGTCACAATCATGTCAGATTTTTAACATGGTAAGTAAACTCTTGGCCAACTGGAACCCACACCGAGGCCAACATGCCCTGTTCCCCACTGTAGTGCGATCTCGGAGTTGTTATGTGTAGTTGGGGGGTGCAGCCCCTCACCTAGGTGAGTTTTACTTACCTCGGTGTGAGTTTCAGTTTAAGTTGGCCAAGTGTTTGCTTACCATGTTTAAAATCTGACGTTCAAGATTCCGATGTTTCATTATTGACATCTTGGGATTTTCGCATTCTGTAATATGGCATTTGGGATTTGAAAGTAGAACCAAAGGTAGTACCATGCTGAGCAACACACCCAGAGTCTCAAAGAAGGCTGAATTCTCCAAACAGATGTTACGTGCATATGCACATAGCAAAAAAATTACCTTTGCAAACTCCTGTTTGCTTTGAGGCAAAAGTCTCATTTACTGGCACAAACTCCAACTGAATGGCACCCCACCAGGGGCTTGCAAATTCCCCCACATCCACTTATGACCTTTTTGGAGAATCAGCTATTGTACAGGATGGGGCCACCACCCACACTTGAGAAGTCTGGTTCCAGATCTAATCTGGTGCAGTAAGACCAACTAAATCCAGTTATACTTGTTACCCTCAGACTCTGGCTCCTGACCAAGCAAACAGTTGATGTTACATGTCCCAAAAGACAGCTTCTCTTTCCAGGATCTGGTCTATCTTAATCCATGCTGCTCCTTCCTGCAACTTGATCGGCATCACACAAGCCTCCCTCCCCCCTTCTCACCCTTCACCTTATATGGGCAAGTTAAACTGCTAAACTATTTTTTATTTTTTTGGTCTTATTTTTACAACCTGCATTACCTGAAGCCTGAATCCAATCAGCAGCTCCAAACAGCATTTTCTTATGGGTGGGGATCTAGCTGGACTATATAGATCCTCGAGATACCAGGTGCTCACCAATGAACGATACCTGTCTCAATCATTATGGTGGGCTTTATGGATCACTGCTTGTCTGACCTCTTCTCTTACACTGGTTTTCCAAGGCTGGCCCTAATCAGGAGCTTATAGCTCCAGACAGCATTCACACACTGAGCAATCTAAGATGATAAAGCCACAATCCCAAGAGGAATGAACTCAGCAAGGAAGAAGTAGATGTTTTCAACAGTAGTTTTTTATGGGTGGATGACATAAGGTGCATGCATTGACCTTTGAGACAAGATGGTTATTCAGGCATGACAAATTACACCTGCGGAGGGATATCTGTAAACATCCTGGAAGAAAATCTGTGTGGCGGCACTTGAAAAGTAAATGAGCAGCAAAAGATTTTGGGCTGAAGGTACGCCTCATGGTCGCATTGATAGAAGAATCTTCTTAATTCCCCTACTCCACCCCACATTTAAGTGTGGATGGGGATGTAAGTAAGTCCAATATACCTGGTATCTGTGTTGGATTGTAAAATAATCCCTGTCCCAAAGAAAGAGGGTTAGCACATGAAGTTGCTTACATAAATATACCTTCACTTGAAAAGATGCTACATCATATATTTATAGTATGGGAGAACAGGAACAGATGGCAGTAATTTAGACATATTATAAACAGAAATAAACCAGCCATACAGATGTGATCCAGAGGCACCTCTTATGAAAAGATTGCATTTATTGAGGATATCAATAGACCTGTGGTAAAGGGGCATGGCAGGTGCTTGTAGCAATTTCACTTCACCAGATGCAAAATATAACACAACACTCCTAACACTGCTATAAAGTAGTGGGTGAAGATATACTGACTTTTTTAAACAAACATCTTAAAGTCTTTGGAAGAACACAGCGGGGAGGGTGGCATAATAAGGCAGCAATTAACACTGCTGACTCACAGCTGTTGGTTCTCCAGTTTGGTCCTGGTTGAGGACCTTTGTGTAGAGTTTGCATGTCCTCCACCAGTTTCTTCCATATCCCATGTATTTGCAGTTTACTGGATTAGCATGCTGCACATTATCCCTGGATGTTGATGCATTGTGTGTGTGCGTGTGTGTGTGCATGTGTGTGTGTGAGTGTGTGTCTGTGTTCTGAGATGGACTGGTTACTCATCAGGTTTATTTCCTCTTTATGCCTACTGCCTGCCAGCATAGACTGCTACTCCTCATGACTATGATAACTATGAAAAGCCTAAAGCAGGCACTATAAATTGCAGGTTTGATAGAATTGAAAAGAAAGGAATCTATACTGGGTGTAGTGCTTACAAACAAAGAAATTGTTAAGTGGGCAACCAGCTGGAGTCTGGTAATCATATGCATTATAACAGTAAAAATGAACAAACAATATTCATGAATATTTCAGGAATACTGCAGTTCTGCCTGTGTTTTTTTTTTTTTTCGGGGGGGGGGGTCTGCACAAAAGCAATGATGAGAGACTATTCTAGGGAATTTCAAGAAAGGGGAAAGGATCTGAATGCTTAGAGTGACATATTAATAAACCAGTAAAAGGAGAAAATGAAATGTCTTAATTAACCAATGTGTGACAGGCACTCCATTGTGTCACAGCTCTTCTTGTGATTTTTTTCCTGTTTTTATTGAGGCCATAAATTCCATGCCCTCTATTATGCATTTATGACTTCCCCTATCGTTCATGTAACATTTCTTCTGCCTTCCCATTCCATTTTTGTGTACTTAAGTCATATCCATTTATCTCTGTCCCCTAAGGAGTAGACACCTTCTTTTATCACTGTAGTCACCTTCCCCTGTATTTTTTTCATCCAGTGCTATGCATGTTTTATAGATGTTTTCCCAAACAGTACCCGATACTCTAGATAATGTCTTTGTATATAACAGCATTATTATTTTAACTTCTCTGCTTCAGTGGTTTTGTAGCTAGGGATCTGTTTGCTTTGTTAATTGTGTTCTCAGTCTTTAATACATGGATATGTTTGGAAGTTAATGATACTCCAGTATTTCTGTCTCTCTGGTCTCCCTACCTCTCTGCTCTCTTTCCTATGATTTCCTGTGTAGTATCCTACACAACACACTTCCAGTGTAGCACTATTTTTTTAATTCATAACATTCCTAAAATGTATTGGCTAACACAGCTCATTAAATTTATCTGTCAATATTTTGGCTACTCAGGTAATCTGTCTGCAAACCTTTCCCCATCGTATACCCACTGCTATCACTGTTTTTTTATCATTCCTGCACTGTTGGCATTTCCTCTGAATGTTCTCTTAACTTAGATATGTAAATAAAAATCAGTTGGTCTTTCATTTGATTCTTATGAACTCAACTTGCTACTGACTTAGCAGATATTGTGCTTACTCTCTCAATTATTTTTTGAACTCCACTCTGCAATCATTTGCATTATCTTGTAACCCTGATACTTTGTTTCCTTCCCTGAACGTGCAACAGGAGACGATAGCCTGACTAATAATCAGGCAGATAGATCATCTCACATTTGATAGGAGAGAAATGTTTAATTTACTCCACCTATCAATACCATTTTGTATAGTTTGTATAGTCAGTGAAATATTTGCGGCATTTTTATGAATCATTGTTAATTGATTCTTATTTTACTGTTATGAACATTTCACATATCACTTTAGCTGACTTCATTTTTTTCCTTAAATACAGATCCTTTTTATTATAATCTACTGTTTTAGTATAATCTACTATTTTGGGGACCCATACCTGTTGACCACTGAAGCCCACTGGACAGTTTCTACCTTCCTGCCCTGCAACCTGGGAGCTCGGTTTGGTTAAGTGACTTTCTCAGTCACAGAGTAGTCAAATAAGTAGCTCATTAACAGCTTAATGCTTTAGTCGTCTACACTAACTGACAGATAATGAAGATGGAGTTTCTTTCTAAAATATAAATTCCAGTTATGAGCAATTTCACAAAGAAGTTCTGACTTCAGTTACCTGTTGTACATTTGTCAACTGTATCTCAAAACTGAATGGATTTGCATAGATAAAAGTTAATGGAACAAAGTCCAAATTTGGGCAGAGCCTGATGCAGTGGCTGTGGAAGCTAAGGATAAGGTATTTTAAAATTGGTTGGGTGAGAACGGTGAGCAACAAGTATGCGTGAGTGAAAAAGATGGATGTGTAAGCTGTGACTTGTACCAGTAGACACTGCTATGTGTGTGAAATGGGTTCCAGCGTGGGTTAGTCACTGCTATGTATGTGAGATGGGTGCCAGAGTGGATTAGTCACTGCTGTGTATGTGAGATGGGTGCCAGAGTGGATTAGTCACTGCTGTGTATGTGAGATGGGTGCCAGCTTGAGTTAGTCACTGCTGTGTATGTGAGATGGGTGCCAGTGTGGGTTTGTCACTGCTATGTATATAAGATGGGTGCCAGCGTGGTTTAGTCACTGCTATGTATGTGAGATGGGTGGCAGCATGGGTTTGTCACTGCTATGTATTTGAGATGGGTGCCAGTGTTGGTTTGTCACTGCTATGTATGTGAGATGGTTGCCAGTGTGGGTTTGTCACTGCTATGTATGTGCGATGGGTGCAAGTGTGGGTTTGTCACTGCTATGTATGTGAGATGGGTGCCAGCATGGGTTAGTCACTGCTGTGTATGTGAGATGGGTGCCAGCATGGGTTTGTCACTGCTATGTATGTGAGATGGGTGCCAGCGTGGATTAGTCACTGCTGTGTATGTGAGATGGGTGCCAGCCTGGGTTTGTCACTGCTGTGTATGTGAGATGGGTGCCAGCATTGGTTTGTCACTGCTATGTATGTGAGATGGGTGCCAGCGTGGGTTTGTCACTGCTATGTATGTGAGATGGGTGCCAGCATGGGTTAGTCACTGCTATGTATGTGAGATGGGTGCCAGCATGGGTTAGTCACTGCTATGTATGTGAGATGGGTGCCAGTGTGGGTTAGTCACCGCTATGTATGTGAGATGGGTGCCAGCCTGGGTTAGTCACTGCTATGTATGTGAAATGGGTGTCAGCCTTGGTTAGTCACTGCTATGTATGTAAGATGGGTGCCAGCATGGGTTAGTCATTGCTATGTATGTGAGATGGGTGCCAGCATGGGTTTGTCACTGGTATGTATGTGAGATGGGTGCCAGCATGGCTTTGTCACTGCTATGTATGTGTGTTGGGTGCTTGCGTGGGTTAGTCACTGCTATGTATGTTCAAAAAGGGGGAAAAAACAAACAGCTAAAAGTCCACTTTTTTATTGATGTAGTAAAGCCATTTTCTGATGAATTCTGATTAAGTATTTTTAACAAGATAAAAGTGCTTAATGTGGATTTACAAATGAATAAAAAGTGGACCTTTAGCTATCCATTTGTTTTTTCTGCTTTTTGGATTTATCAGTTTGTTGTGGAACTTGTTCATTGCTATGTATGTGACGTGTGCCAGAGTGGGTTTGTCACTGCTATGTATGTGAGATGGGTGGCAGCATGGGTTAGTCACTGCTATGTATGTAAGATGAGTGCCAGTGTGGGTTTGTGAGATGAGTGCCAGCATGGGTTAGTCACTGCTATGTATGTAAGATGGGTGCCAGTGTGGGTTTGTCACTGCTATGTATTTGAGAGTTTCTTAGGGAAAAGTGGTGAAATCACAGATACTGTCAGTGATGACTACTTTATATATAAAGGCCTTATAAAATTCTTTAAACCTGATCTTTTGTCATTCAGAACTTTAAATGACTTGGATGAAACTACTGAGACAACAGTGATTTAATTTCTTAATTTGTCTCCACTTGTAGGGATGATGCCTATGTGTGTATTTACCCAGATTATATAGTCAACAAATTCATCAATACTAACTTTTAGTGCTTTTGCCAGAATATTCACAAATCTACTTGCTTTTTTTTTCTTTTTTAATAGCAATTTTAATTTCATATTTGGTTTGTGAGTCTGGAAAGCTCCTTCTTAAGTAAATTATTATCAAAGTTTTTTTCATTTATAACAATTTAATTTCTTACTTGGTTTGTAGGTCTGGAAAAGCTCATTTCTGTTTTGTTGAAAAGGGAATAAGTTTGCCCACATCTAAACCAAATAGAGCTTTGGTCCTTCTATTAACTTAATCTGGTAATGTAATTTTCTTTTAGGTACAATATCATAAAGGTATCCAGCAATACCCACTTTTCAAAACCTTCTAAATATGATGTGCAGTTTCTAAATGTTATATGTATATATTTATAATTTTTTACAATAAGCCTTATAATCACTTCATATATGTATACTGTTGCTATAAATTTATGTAACTTGAAGCTGAACTCTGCTGAAAATGGACACACAAACCCATTTGGACTTTCCTTGTAAACAAAAGCAAATAAGTAATAATTAAGTAACATCATTATCAACTTCTTTTCACTATTGACTGATGCCCTATTTCAGGTATTTTTTGACCTCTGTATACAGTTGTACAAAGTCTTTTTGTTAGATTTGCTTCCTTCCTTTTGTGTACTTGGTCAAGAATATGATTTGTTAAAAAAAATATATATTTATATATGATTTGTTATCCATTTTTGGTCTGTTTGTCTCACAATGGGATGAACTATTTTTGTTCCTTTTTTCATTGTATCTCTGAATTTGATTGAACTACCTCCAATGTTATAATCTTCCCTGATTGTAAAGCAGTTTTGATTTTTATATGTTAGTCATCTCTATTTTCTCTTTGTAAATAAGGTTGATTCATCAAATTTTCAGGGTGTGGTATTTATAACTGGTCTCTTGTGGCGGAAGTGGAAATTGACTCATAATAGGTAGTGATCTTATAACCAGGATAAAAACTGAGTGACAACATAGACGGTTAAGTAAAATAAATCAAAAATTCATTATAATTCAGTAAGCGCTTTCACATTGTCCTCAATGCTTCATTAGACTTTAAAAATTAAACAGTCACTCACTATTTAAAATCCAAGTCACAAATCAGAGACTGACTCTAGCTGTGACATCATAACTAGCTCCCCAATCAGCTATTGAAACTCTGACAGCAAATTAGATAGTACCTTATCTGCCAATGTGCACTAGAAAATAAATAAAACAAGCTATAATTTCTAGTATGGCTTAAGTATATATAAAATTATATAAAAAACTACTTATCTACTAGTCACCTAGTCCTAACAGTAGATATGTGCTTAGTCATGATAAAACATACAAGTCCAAAACCATTAAATATAGTTCTATGAGACTCAGAAGAGAGAAAAAAATTAGATCAATTGCCAGGATTGCATGATAAAATGACTGAATGAACATCTAATGTCTTGTGTATGTTTGCTTAATTTATCTCTCTGTATAAGAAAACATAAAAGCTGTGGGTTCCTATCTGTTGCATGTAGAATTGCTAGATGTTTCCAACATTCAAAATTCTTAAATATAGCACAATGTTGCAGTGAAATGTAAGAATTCCTAAATGCATACCACGAAGACCAGTTAAAACAAACTGTTACCACAGCAACATAAGTGAATCACCTGTCAAACAAGAAAATATGAACGAATGAAGACATACCTAGGTGCCTGCTTTCAAGTAAATGAGCCATGACAGTTGATAAAACCAAAAAGTCAGTATAAAGCAGTTGATAAAAACAAAAAAGTTCAGTATAAAACATTACTTCACAGTAAATATCTAAGCAGGTGTGGTATTATAGTCACAATCTTAATGGGCAGTGCCCATGTAGACACATGAAGCTTAAAAGCTATAAAAATACAAGCTAACTAATGTTTCTAAGAAACATCAACCATCATTCAAGTGTTATATGTAGAAATTGAGTATGTCTGCTTGCAAGCATAAAGTCTTAAAACCAAAAGGAGCACTACTCAGTCAGTAAAGTTAAAATAAAAGTACCTTACCTGATAAAAACATCCAAAGAAATGTATTAACTGAGTTATAATCCTGCAGAATCAGGCCATTGAAGGGTGTATAGATTCTAAAAGTGCCAAAAGATTGTACACAGATCTGAAGTTACTTAAGAACCATCCTCTATATGCATATAGCCAGTCAAAGGAGGAATCTGTGTGAAAGAAAGGTGTTACAGCCTATCATTCCCTTTGGCTGGAGTCAAATAACCAATCAATGGGGTTAAATGTGATTCTGTGAGGGAGAAGAAGGAAAAAAAATATTTACTGAGGCAATGGTCTAGCTTTCAAGAAAGATTTGATAGAAACAGTGTCATTCAGTCCATAACACTGAACAGGTTGTAATCGAATGATCCATTCTTGTTAATTTTTCTCAGTATTATTCTTCCTGTCACCCTTTCCGTTGTCTTCTTTAAAAGTGTCCCGTGCCATAAATCTGAAATGATGTTCTACTCCTTGTTCCACAACATGTTTAGCTGTGGCCACCGTTGTATCTTCCTGCCTAGTTTTATGTAAATGTTCTTTGATCCTGTATGTAAAAACTGGGACATTTCATGCAAATGGCTAAATAGACCACATTCTTAGTCCAGCAATCGAGATAGTCTCATAACCTTACTGTAGTGGGATGAACAAAACGATTAGTATTGGCTATAAATGAGCAGATATTACACCGTCTACAGCTGAAGGTTCCCATCTTACTGGGATCATTGACATTGTGTCCATTACTGTTCCGGTAGCATACTCTTCTTGTTATAGATTTAGCATTCTTGTATGTAATGCTCAGATGTGGACCCGCAATTTGATAGATGTTATCATTGAACATCAACATGCGCCAGTTCTTCTGGATGATGTTGATTGTACTCCAATTGTCAGATGTGAAAGGCAGTACTAAGCGACATTTCTTATTTATGACAGGTTCTTTCTTCTCTGCAGATTTCATCTTTTTAGAGAAGTAGGGCTTGCCTCTACCTTGCTTTCAAAAATCACTGCATCAGTAATTTCTAGACATTCCTTCGTCGAGTAACCCGTCTTCACAATTCTTGATCATATTGTCCATTGTTGTGCTGAACTCCATGTCATTGTTGGTAATTCTTGATAGTCTCAACATTTGCCCTTTAATAATATTTCGAAATATAAAGTTGGGATGCATACTAGATCTCTCCAGAATATTGTTTTTCCAGCACAGTTTCTTATAGACTGTTGTCTGTATTTGACCATCTGTATTCTTCAAATGAACATCTAGGAAGGTGATTTCTTCTCTAGATGATTGCATAGTAAATTTTAAAAAGTCAGCTGTGTTACCTATAGAAGTCACAAACTCATCCAGTATATGTCTGCTACAGACCTAGGCCAAGAATATATTGATAACAAAGCATTTGTAAAAGATGACCTTGTTGCAGTATGTTTCATGTGAAAGGGCTAGCTTGGTCTCCCAATTGGCCATCACTAAGTTCGCATATGAGGTGGCACAAGAGGTGCCCATGGCTACCCAATTTTTCTGCAGATAGTATTCACCATTAAATATGAATGCATTGTTCTCTAAGATAATGTCAGTTAATATACACAGTAGATTAATCTGGTTAGAAGTAAAGGCAGCCTGGACAGATAATATTTTTTTTAAAAAGTCTATTCCTGTCTGGTTAGGTATACATATACATAAGGAACAGACATCAAGGGTGACAAACCAGGTGTCTTCTGTAATAGTTCGCTGTTGAAAGTGTTAATATAGGGATTCCAGAAAATCTTGGGTGTCTCTCAGAACAGTGTCTGTCTTCAAAATCACAGGTTTCAACGTGTTTTCAACATAGATCGTAATGGGCTCAGTGAGCCAACCTTTGCCCGAAACTATCGGTCGAAGGGGAGGATTGTCCAAAGTTTTGTGTATTTTAGGGAGTCCCTTGATAGTGGGCATAAGGGGGTGACTCCAAAAAAACTAATCATATAGTTCTTTGCTAATGTATCTGCTTAAAAGACAGTCTAGTAGGTCATTTCATACCCTCCATGTTATATCATTGATTGTCTTAATGTCCACTTTAGTGTATGTTGAAGTATCCAATAGCATTTCTTGCCTAGTCTGTATGTAGTAGTTCTTACTCAGTATCGCAGTGGCTCCACCTTTATCAGTAGGACAAATCATGAAGTCAGTGTTATTCTGTAGATGTTCTTCGTGTTTCACTGTTGCAGTCATTACATTTGGGTAATCTGCTGGCAGGTTGCCCTCAGTCGGCCTGAATATCAAAGTCTTGGGTCCTGCGTTGGTTGCTGTCTCTTCTTCCATGACGTCAGGTCGTCAGGGGTATGAAACAGGCAGCCAATGCCATTTTCTTTAGTCTTTCTTGCCATGCGGTGCCCGAAGCAGAAGCAGTTCGCAAGTGCCGGTCGGCCGACTCCTGAAATTGTCGCATTTGAGTTTCAGAATCAAAGTCTTCAATTAAAGCTAAGTACCCCATTGGGGAAACTTTTTCTTGCTCCATACCAGTTTCAGTAAAAGTTAATAATTGCATTACTTGTGGGAAGCAAATACCTCATAAGGATTTCCATTTGTGCTGTATTCCTTGCCTAGGCCCAGATCATAACGTGCCTTGCTGTTGGTTTTGTGCTAGATTCAACCAACGCACTATTAAGCATCGGTATATCTTTGCTTCAAAGTATTTTTTTGGAAACAGATTTAACTACCCTGAAATGTCATCTGATAACAATCCAACTACAGGAGTTAAAAAAAAACGCAAAGAAAAGGACAGAGACAGACCGTCGAGGTCCAAAACCGACAACGAAGCTTCTCCTAAGCCAGTCACTGGTTCGCCAGTACTCAGTGAAGCACTTTTGCAGCCACTGATACCCCCTACGTTTGAGTTGCAGGCCTCTACCGAGACCCATGTGGAGTCCGGCATGCCGTGAGATTCTCAAAGTATTGTACCCGCGGATATCTCTCCCTCGGATGGGTCTGGAGCCGCTGAGCAGGCACTGGCTTCTGAGGGTGTTTTCAGGCCTCAGCATTTTTATATAAAACCGACGCCAGCTTCAAAGACAAAAGCAATTCCTAAGGCTAAAAAAACGACTCATGAGCCACGTGCTCAGGCCTCTCTGCTCAAGAAACAGATGATCAAAATGGCTGAAGACTTAATTACCTTGATCAGGGGTTCCCACCCCCCCCTCCCCGATAAGAGGCCTAGCAAGACACTGATTATGAATCTTCAGATCAGGTTTCCATTCCTTCTGATTCCTCTTCTGATCAGGAATTTTCTAAACCACCCAATGAGGATTCAGATGCAGAGGAATCCAACCCGTCTGCATCTCCTCCTGAAGATTATTCTTTTGGTGAAACCTTGCTTACTTTGAGGGAACATTTTCATTGGGAGAGTCAAGATTTCTCAGAATCAAAAAAGAGGCTTGGGAATTTCCTTCTTCTCCCTCAGCATAGGCCTTTGGCCATACCTCCTGTTTTAGACATTGTTGATGATGTGTTTTCGGAATCAAGCATGGCTCCAGATTCCCTACCACCGGCTCCTAGCAAGCCAGACAGATATTACTGGGTTCTTGACTCCCACAATTATTTATTCAAAAATCCTGCTGCTGACCCTGAAATTATCTCACAGGGTCCCAAAGGTGTAAAGGCCTCAACAGCTTAGAATCCTACCCCCTCTGATAGAGATTTCAGGGCACTGGATAGATGGGGAAAGAAGGTTTATACATCTGCAACCTTGGCAATTAGGGCCTTAAACTGCCAGTTTCATATGCTTAAATATCAACAGCATGTTATGGGATTATTGAAACAGAAAATTATGTTGATTTCTGAATGTGTGGAAAATAAAGAATTACAGGAATTATTGCATGCAGCAGAACAGGTTGGAAAGCATACTTTGCAATGTGGTTTTGATTCCTTGGAGGCCTCCTGCAGGGCTGCAGTTACTGGATCTGTGATTAGAAGGCATGCCTGGCTCAAAGAGCAAAATCTGCATGATCATGTTAGCTAAATTGTTGGATGCCCCTTTACAGCATGATACTCTGTTTGGTAATAGGGAAGAAGAGGTTTTAAAGAAAATGGAAGACAAAGCTAAGTCTATGCAAACTGTAAAAGACTTCTTACAAATGCAGCCACCAAGATTCAGTAGACACTGGCCTACAAATAAATTGGTCCCTTCCTGTGTCTGACAGAGCCTCACGGGGCAAATCCAGGCGCTCAAATGGATCTAGATACCAATCACAGGGTTCCTACAGGTCAAAGCAATGGGGTGCCTCTACCTCCAAATCTTGAGGAAACAAAGCACAACCCTACAGTAAACAGTCTCAATGACTTCCCTCTGCCATCACCAAGCACTTATCTTTTGGCAGCCCCCTTAGGGGGAAAACTAGCACTTCATGCTCACAATTGGCAGTTAATAACCCAGGACAAGTGGGTATTAAACATAGTATCCCAGGGATACATATTTCATTTCCATACCTTGCCAATTCCAAATGGTTGGCCAGATCTGCCACAAAATCAATGGACAGAGGCACAGAAACAAGTTACGTCCCTCATGGATATGGAGGCTATTCAGCCAGTGCCAGAACAGGAAAAAGGACAAGGGTTTTACTCAAGACTGTTCTTGGTACCCAGAAAAGACAAGGTCTGGTGCCCAATACTGGATTTATCGATTTTGAACACATTCTTGGACATCCCAAAATTCAAAATGCTGACTTTGCAACAGCTTCTGCCCATGCTGGGCAAGAACGTTTGGCTAGTGACTCTAGACTTAAAAGAGGCATACCTGCATATCCCAGTAAGAGAATCGTGCAGAAGATACCTCTGCTCAAGGCTGGTTTTATGCATTACAAATTCTCTGCACTGCCCTTTGGCTTATCTACTGCGCCCAGGGTCTTTACAAAATGCCTGTCACCAGTAATTGCATTTTGCAGACAAAGAAGCATACAAATCTATCCATACTTGGACGACTGTCTCATTCAATCAGAAAACAAGGACATTCTTCTTCAGTATCTGGTGTTTGTAAAAACGCTTCTAACATGCCTAGGGTAGACAAAAAATGAAAAGAAATCACAACTGGTACCCTCTCAAAAGATTACATTCCTGGGTGCAAGCTTGAATACAACTGCCCAGATGGCTTACCTTACACCAGACAAACAAAGGCAGCTGACTATTTGCTTCAAACAGATGGCAACAAAAACCCAGTTATCTGCAAGACAAATTCTTCAGGCTTTGGGGTTCATGGCATCTTGCATTCTACTAATCCCATATGCAAGACTGCATATGAAGAAACTACAATGGTACCTAAAAAGTTTATGGAGTCAATATTGTCACAGTCTGGAAACAATGATTCCTCTCATTCCCTGCCTACAACAGGAGTTTCTTTGGTGGGCAGAGACATGTCACCAGAACATGGGACGGTCTTTCACTCTGCCCCCTGCCAACCAAACTCTAACTACAGATGCATCAGACTATGCTTGGGGGGGGGGGCACCTGGTGGGGAGATGCATTCAGGGCATATGGAGCCCAAAACAAATGCATCTGCATATCAACCAGAAAGAGATGTTAGCTGTTCGGAATGCCCTGACAGCCTTCAAGGACTTACTTCATCCAGGACAACTACTGATAAAGACAGACAACACCACGGTTATGTGGTACATAAACAAGTAGGGGGGCACACATTCCTACCCCCTTTGCAGACTAGCCATTGCATTGTGGGACACAGCCTTGACTCACCAAGTACATCTTCAAGCTCAATTCCTGCCAGGAAAACAAAATACTCTGGCAGACGACCTAACCAGAAATCTTATGGACCCTCACGAGTGGAAACTGGATCCACAAGTCTTCAACATGATAACAGAGAAATGGGGGAGCCTGGACATAGATCTATTTGCCTCTCCCCAGAACTATCAACTGGACAAATTCTGCACAAGGACTTATCACAGACAAGCATGGAAAGTGGATGCCCTATCCTTCAGTTGGAAAAACCTGTGAGTCTATGCCTTTCCTCCTCTGCCTCTTCTTCCCAAGGTCCTACTAAAGGTCAGACAGGAAAAACCAAAAATGATCCTAATTGCCCCGGACTGGCCTCGCCAACACTGGTACCCAATTCTAAGGAATATGTCTCAACTCCCTCCTTAGTACTTGCCTGAAATACCTCATCTACTGTCTCCGCAGAACAATCAAATTCTGCACAATCAGCTCCAAACTCTGAACCTGGCAGCATGGCTGATCATGTAATTATTCAAACAACACCTCTCAGTAAATCTGTGATGGATGTCATTTTGGAAGCCAGGAGGCCTAGTACTAGAAAATCTTATGCTGATAAATGGAAGAGATTCTGTGCTTGGAACCAAGCACAAGGGACTGACACAGCAAATCCAAATATTCCTCAGATTTTACAATACTTGACTGAGACTTGACAAGGGCCTATCTTTTTCATCAATAAAAATCCATGCCTCTGCCATCTCGGCTCATTACAACACAGAGCCTCCCATCTTTTCTCATCCTTTGCTAAAACAGTATCTTAGAGGGGCCAAAAATTTAAGGCCTCCCAGAAGATCACCAACTCCTGCATGGGACCTCAATTTTGTGCTGGAAAAGCTCACCCTGCCTCCATTTGAACCAGCAGCTACTGCAGATATAAAGTTTTTATCTTGGAAAACAGCTTTCCTTCTGGCAATCACTTCAGCAAGAAGGGTTTCAGAACTACAGGCCCTCATGGCTGTGGAGCATTTTATTATATTCTAACCAGACAGGGTGTCCCTCAGGACCAATCCTTCCTTTATGCCTAAGGTGGTATCCAGTGTGTTAACCAAACCCTTCACCTGCCAACTTTTTACCCAAATCCACAGAACAAGGGGGAGCGGATTCTGCATGCCTTGGACGTACACAGACAAGTAAGATTCTACTTAAACAGGACCAAATCTCTAAGAAAGTCTGAGCAGCTACTGGTGGCATTTGCTGCAGGATCAGAGGGAAAGACTATTTCAAAGTGGATAAGCCACTGCATTCGTTTCTGCTGTTTGCATCATGGTAAACCGGTGCCCAAGGGAATCAGGTCACATTCCACCAGGACTGCATCTACCTCAGCAGCTTTCCTCGGAGGGGTACCAACCAAAGACATTCTAGAAGCTGCTACGTGGAGCTCTGTTCATACTTTTACAAAGCATTATCATTTGCCTTTCTTCTCTAAGTCCAGGGCAGGATTTGACACTGCAGTTCTGCAGGGCCTTATAGCCACTCCTAATGCTATTTAGTTCCAGCCTCACATACATAGCTTTGGGATTCTACCCAAATGTAATGGCAGCAACAGTGAAACACGAAGAACATAGTACAGTTGTGTACACTTACCATAAATGTAGATGTTCGAGTGTATTCACTGTTGCAGTCCAGGTTACCCACCCGCCATCCCCCTTTATTCTTTAGCTTCTCTTTGCTTCACTATATTCTACAGCCTTTGTGGTGTATTTGCTTTTAGATGAAGGTAAAGTTTAAGTTGTTACAATTGCATATATATATAGTTTTTTATATATATATATATATATATATATATATTTGCTCCCCATTTGGGGGGCACCTGACATCTGGGGCAAGAAAAACTAAAATAAATGGCGTTGGCTGCCTGTTTTATACCCCTGATGACCTGACGTCATGGAAGAAGAAACAGCAACCGACGCAGGACCCAAGTCTTTGATATTCAGGCTGACTGAGGGCAACCTGCCAGCAGATTACCCAAATGTAATGACTGCAACAGTGAATACACTCGAACATCTACATTTATGGTAAGTGTACACAACTGTACTTTCCTTAAGTGCTTTGATTTCACTTTTGGTTAAGTTATAAAATCTCTTATTGATGAATGTGCCATTGTTGTACATATTATATAGATCTTGTTCACAAGCTGTGGACACAAAGTAGGTGTATAACTACTTGGTTTCTTAAAAATATTTGTATTAGATTCTCCATTGGGAAACATTAGCTTGAGCATGACATTCTGACAAAATAGTTTGATGTCAATCACTATATCACTAAAATGACTGCAAGTGGCTGGAATGAAAGAAAGTCCTTTCTGTAGGACTTTGTTGATCGTCTGTCAATATGTGATTTGAAAGATTGAAGATTAAGTTGTGTTCTGTGTCCAGAACATCTTGACAGTCATTAAGGGCCCTACATTCTTGGAAGAGTTCCTTCTCTTCCTTCCTCTGCTTCTGGACAGATCTTGTTTGTATCGTTCTCGAATAGGTAAGGGGACACCTGGAAAAATCTGATCAAATGTATTGTTTGTTTTGGGTCTCACATCGGTTTCCTTATGTATAGGGGTAATAACATCACTGGTATTTTCAATTTGCGTGTTGTTGCCACTATTTGTGTCAAGCTGTTCATTCTCAGATATTGCCTTCTTCTTTGCTGTTTCTCGTGTGGTCTCTGGTGAAGGAGGTTTAGGGGTGTGCAGAAGTGGCATTGTGATGATGATACTTATTTAATCACTGCCCTTCCATTCTCATGTTGTCAAGAAAAAAACTTGTCCTGCTTTGAAATCTATTATATCCTTTTCTAGTTTACGTTGTTTTTGTGTTTGTAGTTTCAGCTCATAAAGTCTAGTATTCTCTGACAAATCCTCCAAAGCCTTCATAGTAGGTGAAAAAGGAAACTGGTTCAAAAAGTCTTGTTATTTAGAGTTAAACTCTAATTAGTTTGTCCTCTATAGATTTGAAAAAAAAAAAACAATCAATAACTTCATATAACTAAAGCTCATTTCAAAATTAATTTTTGCCAGCTTACCAATAAGTCTGAACAAGTGGAACCATAGGTTGGCATCTTGGTTATTCACAGGCGTTTTGGAATTACTTTAAAATGTAGGCAAGCTTCTAGATGTTTCCGTTGCCAGTGTAAATTCTTTACCTTTGTCAGTATATACTCTAATTCTTTTCTAGCTGAGAACAGCTTCTGTACATCATAGATTGTTCAGTTGTCTTATTAGTGCAGTTAAATTTCAGTAGCAGCAGAGGATTCCCCTCTCCCCTTATAATCTCTTTTATTTTGTCCATTTGATGATGCATCTTGTCATTGGGAGGATTGTAGTCCAATTCAGTATCTCTCCCTCTGCCATGATCCTGGTAGTGCAAGTACTGCAGCTCGCTCCGCTCCCCTCCTTGCCCCCAATTCCCACCCGCCCCCAGTAGCTCTACATTTATAAGTACCTAACCACACCCTTGCTACAATACCCTATCAGCTTTCACCCCCAATCTCTCTCCACCCTGTTCATCCTCCTATCAGCTCTCACTTACATACTCTCTCCTCCCACTCTAATTTACCTAAATTGGTCATCGGTTCCTGTACTACAGTGTCAGTAAAACAACTGATCCCAACTAACTTTCTTCTTCTCTCATAATGTACATCATAGGTTGTTCAGTTGTCTTATTAGTGCAGTTAAATTTCAGTAGCAGTTTCTCCTCTCCTCTGATGATCAGGCTTAAAACCTGAACTTTGGCCGGCTAAGATCTAGCTGTATTCAACTGGACGTATAAGAGAATTTAAGTACCTTTTATCTGCACTTTTTCAAATAATACAGCATTTTAATTGATTTATTTGTGTTGCATTGAATATTAACTGAACTGGAAGTTTTGACTCTGTTTTTTCAGTTAGTGTTTGCTAGATTTTATTGCCTGTTAGAATCCTGCATAGACAGTAATTGCAGTCAGGGGTAGTCTCATTCATTGATATCCTGTTAATGCCTATTTAAGTGGTACATTTTGGAATATTTTCTGCTTAAAACCTGAGCTTTGGCTGGCTAAGATCTAGCTGTATTCAACTGGACGTATAAGAGGATTTAAGTACCTTTTATCTGCACTTTTTTCAAATAATACAGCATTTTTATTGATTTATTTGTGTTGCATTGAATATTAACTGAACTGGAAGTTTTGACTCTGTTTTTTTAGTTAGTTCCCCACCGACCCTCTCTGGTTTTGTTTTGGTGTTAATCTTGGTGGCCTTGAAACTGCCCGCCCCTCTTGTAAATTTGTGTTTGGATATTCCTTCTGGGCCCATCTCATTTGCTCACTCAACTGAGTGCAGTGAGATCATATTCTGATTTCAGGCACTCCTACTGTGTACAAAGAGAGCATCTGGGAAAGAAAAAAAAATTAAGCTTGTTTCCTGCCTTTCCTGTAAGTGGTCTAGACTGTAGGCTTCTGAGCCCCCAAGCCTTTATGTGCTGGAGGGAAGCTGTCTAGCTTAATTTTGTTTCTTAGAACTAGCCAGCTTTCTAGTTTCAGCACTCAGATCTGTTTCTTTGAACTCAGCACTTGTTCAGAACTCGTTGTAAGCACTAAATAAGCTGCAGTTTACTACAACACTCAACTTTCCTCACGTGTGTAGAGGAAAGCAGTTTTTAGTACTTAATAAATAAGCCCATATCCAGGCATATCTAAGGGTCAGCTCCCGGTGATTTCTCCTGTCTACCTGATGAATCTGGGCATCTTGGGGAAATGCAGCAATTGTTTCATGTACACAGACAACCCTCTCCTCCTACCATCCAACACTACAACCTGTGAGAGATGCACTTATATAGCCAAACTGGAAGCAAAGCTCTCTTCACCCAAGACTGGACTAGACAGTCAAGAGGAGAAGGTCAACACTTGCACCACACCACACTCATCACATAGTTCCTCAAAACCTACACCACCAAAACACACACATAGAAACACAAAACGCACACCTACATTCGCGGAGGGTCTCAATAAAAACTTGCTCAAGCATCAGGGACCTCCAAAGCAGAAACGCAAGCAAACTCCACCCCCCAACACAACCCAAATGACACATAGCCCACAAACTCAGTGTGCCACTCAACCACAGCCCATAAGGCATAACAACGTACCCAACACTCTAGTCATAGGTGACTCTATAGTCAGGCACACTGGTGTTCCATTCACCAGGCTAAACAAGGAGAAAGTTGCTGTCACTTGCCTGTCAGGTGCCAGGATCCGCCACATAACGCACACACTCAGGTCACTTCACAACAAGTACAAATATGACACTGTCATTGCCAATGTTGGTGTGAATGACCTGAGACGTACCTCCCTGGACTACATGAAAAGAGACATGGAGGAGCTCTCCAATCTTGTAGCCCAGGCAGGTATGACCCTAGCCCTGAGTAATCCTGCCATCACCCAGAATGATACCACAGTACAAGGACAAAATGATTGACTTCAACAATTGGCTAAGCTTCTGGTGTCATTCTAAGGGGATCCAGTATTTGTCTGCCTGGGACAACATGATCGACAGACCACGATGCTTTGCCAGAGATGACCTGCACCGGTCGCCCTTGTGATTCCGGATACTGGCAAAGGCTCTTGCCGCCCCTATAGTGCCTTTTTTAGGCAAGGTTCAAATGACAAATTCACCACTGTAACAGGTACAAGCAAGCAAAATCTGAGGGTAATGCTACTCAATGCTAGAAGTCTAAACCTCAAAATGCACTCACTCGAGGCACTCCTTAAAATGGAGAACATCGACATCTGTGCAGTGACAGAGACCTGGTTCAAAGCTCCAGAGAGCACCCCTGCGTTACTAGGCTATAATTCATACCACACCTTTCGGCCACCTAACCTGGAACGAAGCACTAAAAGTGGAGGCGTGCCCATATTCATTAAGGATATCCACACCTCCAGGCTAGTTGCACAGCATAATGCATCCGAGATTATCCAAGTGCAACTAACTCTGGGCAAGACTGCAATCCAATTTGTAACTTGCTACAGACCCCCCCACCATGCCCCAGGATTCCCACTCCTCATTTCTTGATACATTGGAAAGTATTAGGGTACAACCCAACACCCTAATAATGGGCGATTTCGACTACCCCACCATTAACTGGGAAAACTACTCATGTACCAACTCTTTTGCTCAATGTTTTCTGGAATTCATAAATTCCAACACCTTGGATCAACTTATTCACACCCCCACCAGGGGCAGCAATATTCATTACCAACATGGGAAACCGGTGTTCCACACCAGAGGTCAATTCCTCGTTGGTCAGATCCGACCACAAGCTAATCACCCTAGACATCCACATCCCGCCCCCACCCCCAATTAGGGAAACCGCTGTAAAAAACTTCTCCAAAGCCAACTTCACACTTCTTAAGACAGAAGTGGCAAACTTCATGACACCCATGCAGATGGACAATAGAGATACAACTGCTGAATCCTACACAAATGCACTTTATAAGCACTTACACGAGTGCATGGGTCATGCTATCCCTAATGGAACCAAGATGCTATCCTCCAAAAAAAGGAAGCCAATCTGGTGATCCTCTGCCATAAACAAACTCTACAACAGAAGAAAGAAACTGTTGCAAAAAGAGTAAAATCCCATGACTGGAGGAACACCCTGGTCAACCTTAGTAAGAAGCTGAGATCCCTCATAAAATCCTCCAAAGCTAGTTACAAAATCAAAATTGCCACTGATTCCAAAGACAACCATAAAACATTCTATAGCTATGTCAAGAATCTCAATGGCAACACTCAGATCTGCTCTGGCACTAAATATACAGAACCAACTGATATTGCCAATATCCTGGCAGATAGGTTCAGTGCTAACTTTACTCCCCTCTCACCCCCTAGAGGCCCCATCTCTATACCGGAAGAATGCAAAGTTCCTGTAATCATGGCTGCACAGGTTAAAAAACTCACTCTCCAAAGCCAAGAACACAACATCCATGGGACCTGACAATATTCTCCACCTGTGTCATCTGCTCAGCCCCTACCCCAGAAGAACTCCACTCCACCACCCAAGCAGTCTTCACTGCAGCAGAAAATTTTTTTCAACATATCTGCCTCCTCCTGAATCCCAAAAAAACCAAACTAATACTTTTACCCTACCCCTAAATCCACCCCTATCTCTTTCTATAACATCCTGTAATGGCACTATCATCCAACCTGACAACTGCACCAAACTACCATAGATAACCAGCTTAACTTCTCTCCATCATATTGATTTAACTATCAAAACTGTTAACAAAAGATTGGTGCCCTTTACAGACTAAAGCCCTATCTCACTGCCTCTTCCCGAGTAGCCCTAGCCCAAACTCACCTTATCTCTACACTAACCTTTGTCAACTTATCTAAGAGTAATCTTCAGAAACTGAATACTGCCTACCACAGTATAGCCAGATTTGCCACTGGCTCACCCTTCCAAACTCACCACTGTCTAAACTTAAAGAAACTCAACTGGCTTGAACTCCCAAACCTTATACTTCTACAACAACTAGTCATCACCTTCAAAATTCTCCATTACCCTTCCAACATCCCTATACTTAATGTCATTACACCTTATAAGAACCTCAAGACACTCAGATCAGCCAACAAACTATTAGTGACTACCTTGAAATCTCATAATAAATCAGGTGATTCCTATTTGTTCATACTGGAATAAACTTCCCACTGAACTGACCTCCCTAACATCATGCCACCTTTCAAAACAGATAAAACCACCTACAAATCCACTGGCTCTGCCCTGACTGAGCATACTACTGTTTATTACTCTGAACAGTCTGCATATTTCTCTCTTTACTCTCCCATTCTTACCTAAACTAACATTCTTAACCCCTTTCTGGTCCCTCACCCTTTTCCCTTGTCTCACTGCCTATATACCTCACTCTCCTGTTTAACTTTACTTTCTTAACAGTTAACTTGATTAAATACCATTACCCTATCTAAACATACTCTACCCACACTTTTCTTTTTCCTTAAGTTTTACTACCAACTTTTCTCCTTACCTTCTAACCTGCTCTCTACCTCTGATCAATGATTAATTTTCAGATATCCTTTACTCAACTGTATTTTCTTGTGCCTGAATTTATCTCCTCAACCACATAACGTGAACTTTGATCTTAATCTTACTGTAACCTACTTAGAAAGGTTAAGACAATCTGTATTCTGTTGGGACATTTTGATTTGTTTGTGTTTTGTTCTCTGTTAAAAGTTTGATCTACTTAGTTAAGTAGTCTTCATGTATTGTCGTTTCTCCTCGGGCCTCTGCTGAAAATGGACATGTATCCAGCCAGACTAGCCCGGTTAACAAATGTAAAATAAATAAATAATAAATAAATAATATCCCAGGCTGTGTTCTACATGAACTACAGAATGAACTGGCACCTTACCTAATTACCATGTTTAATCATAGCCTCACCTCAGGCTTTGTGCCCACTGAATGGCGCACCATGACGGTTATCCCACTCCACAAAGGGGGAGCCATGACGGACCCCGGGAACTACCGCCCCATTAGCCTGATGTGCCTGGTCTGCAAGGCCATGGAATGTATCATCATGGAACTCATAAACAAAGACATTGGTAATCTCCAAACTCTGGACCCTACCCAGTTCGGGTTTGTAAAAGGCAGATCATGTCTCCTAAACCTGATTGACTTCTTTGAAGCAGTCACCAAAGCCATAGATGAGGGTAAGGTGGTTCACACAGCTTATCTAGATCTCGACAAGGCTTTTGACACCATCCCCCACTCTGGAATTATAGATAAGCTCACTAAACTAGGTTTAAATCTGTATGTCAGAAGATGGGTTGCCAACTGGCTCACGGACAGAACCCACTCTGTGAAAGTAGCAGATTCCAAATCCAACTTCAGACGAGTGACAAGTAGAGTACCACAGGGTTCAGTCCTGGGTCCTCTCTTGTTTGGTATCTACTTCTCTGAAGTACAGGCTAACACAGAAAATCTTTGGCTAACAAAGTTTGCAGATGACTGCAAACTAGGAGCCATAATCGAAACTCCTAACGATGTGGACATACTGCAAAAGGGCCTCACTGAAACAGATGCCTGGTGTCAAAGCCATGGCCTGAAGCTCAATGCCAAAAAGTGTATTGTCATCCTCTTTGGTAAAAACTCTGTACCCATGAACTACCACATAAGTGGTATTCTACTTAATGCCGAAAGTGAGATAAGAGACCTTGGGACACAGGTGGACAGTAATCTCTCCTTTGATAATCACATTGCCACAGTGGTCAGGAAATCCTTCTACATGGCTCACCTCATCATAAGAGGTTTCACATCCAGAAAAAAAGAGGTCATTGTTCCCCTCCACTCATCACTCATTAGACCCATTGTAGAGTACAATGCCCCTTTTGGTATGTACCTCACAAGACATCTACAACAACTGGAAAGGCCACAGAAATACCTCACAAAGAGGATTACTGTCCTCAGACAGATGCCCTACTCAGACTGTCTCAAAAAACTCCAGCTTTACTCCGTCGCATATCGCCTGCTCAGAGGAGATCTCTGCCTAACATACAAAGCTATGTCAAACCCAGAGCTGTTGGACATGCTCCACTTACAGAAATCCCAATCCCTCCGAGCTACACGCTTTAGGGACCTAAACCTTGTCACCACAATAAACAACATGCTGGAGGGATAGATTCCTGTCCCAGAGACTTCCCATACTCTGGAACAGACTACCTATCTATGTCAAACAGAGCTCCCCATTAGCACTCTTCAAGATAAACCTTGATGATTGGATGGGAAATAGGAAATTCACCCCAGGGATCACTTCTGTGGGTCTGCTCGACAGGGGCACAGGAAAATAATTTTCTTCAGTGGCGAAAGCCAGGGTACCTTTTTGGCTAGGCTTATATAGGCCCTATGGCTAATAGCCTAGTACCTACCTATGAACCTATGTTCCAATACTATTTACTACCCATTCTGCTAGGCTCATATGTACTCACCTTGTACAAAAACCATATGCTTATTGGCTATCAATACCCTAAAGACCATACTATCACTCCAGAGATAAAGCATCCCACCTTCAGCCATGCCCATAAAAATGGGAACAATTCAGCCCCTTGCTCACTCTTTCAGCATTCCAACCCCAGGCACCCCAGCCCTAGATCAAAACAATACTACAAACTCTTACATAAACTTCTGTGGCTATTTACTAAGTACAAATCCAGCCTTATACTCGGTGGTGACATTCACCCTAATCCCGGCACACTCACCTCTGATAAATACACCCCCTCCAATTGTAACCTAAGCTGTCAAACTAGAATCAGTAGACCAACAAACTCTCTCATGGCCTGTCACCTCAGTATTAGGAGCATTAATAATAAGGTACATGAACTGCATGCTCTTCTGGCTGTCCACTCCCCTGAAATACTATGTCTATCAGAGACCTGGTTAAAACCTCACACAACTGATAATGAGGTGTTACCTCCTGGGTATAATATACACATGGTGGACCGTGTTTCCAGGAAGGGTGGTGGGGTAGCTATACTTTACAAATCAGGGTTAAATGTGACCAGAATTGTTAACCAACCGCCTCAGATCAACAACTCTGAGATTTCTGCCACAAGATTACAGCTTAACAAAAATAAATGCATTAACATCATCTGTATGTATATCCCTCCGGGTAACAACATAGACACACTTGAATTCACCCTCCACCGGCTATCATGTCACAACCCCCAAGAAACTCTACTGCTTGGTGACTTTAACATAGACTGGAGCACCTGTTCCTCACAGTCCCCCTCTAACCATATTAACCTGCATGCTTTCACATAAACCATAACTACCTCAACAAGGCTAGGTAAACCCATCCAAAAACAAACCATACTCGACTGGGTTCTTGTAAATAGCAACCCCCAACTGTACACTGTGGGTATGCTTCCCGGTGACCTAAGTGACCACCTCCTCACTTATGTCATTAAGCAAAAACACTAATATATGCGAGAGATGCAATTATACAGCCAATCTGGAGCAAAGCTCTCTCAACCCAAGACTGAAGCTGACGGTCAAGAGGAGAAGGAAAATACGAGCAACACACCACCAGTCTCACATAGACCTACTAAACCAACACTGGCAAATAACACATAAATACACGAAAACATTCTTGGAGGCTCTAAATAAAAATCTGCAAAAGCAACAGAGACCTCCAAAGCAGACACCCAAGCAACCTCCACACCCCATCACAAACCATGAAACACATACTTCACATAATCTGTGTGCCATGCAATCACAGCCCTTAAGGCAAAATAACATACCCAACACACTAGTAATAGGTGACTCTATAGTCAGGCACACTGATGTCCCACTAACTAGGCTGGACAAGGAGAAGGTTACAGTTAGCTGCCTGTTGGGCGCCAGGATCCACCACGTAACACAAGCATTCAGGTCACTCCAGAACAAGTACAAATACGACTCTGTCATTGTCCATGTTGGTGTGAATGACCTGAGACGTACCTCCCTGGACTACATGAAAAGAGACATGGAAGAGCTCTCTGATCACATAGCCCAGGCCGGTATGACCCTGACCCTGAGTAGCATCCTGCCCTCACCAAGAATGATGCCACAGTATAAAGAAAAAATGATCAATTTCAACAATTGGCTAAGTTTCTGGTGTCATTCAAAGGAGATCCAGTATATGTCCACCTGGGATGACATGCTTGATAAGCCACGTTGCTTCACAAGAGATGACTTGCACCTGTCACGCTTAGGGTTTTGAATACTGGCCAACGCTTTTGCCGCCCCCATAGTGCCTTTTTTAGACAAGGCACAAAAGACAAACCCACCACTGTAAATTGCACAAGTAACAAAAAACTGAGGGTAATGCTACTCAACGCCAGACGTCTAAACCTCAAAATGCATGCACTCGAGGCACTCCTCATTATGGAGACCATCGATATCTGTGCAGTAACAGAAACCTGGTTTAAGGCTCCAGAGAGCACCCCAGAACTACCAGGCTATAACTCATACCATACTTTTCGGCCACAGAACCCGGACTGAAACACAAAAGGTAGGGGGGGGTGTCCATATTCATAAAGGATACCCACACCTCCAGGTTAGTGGCACAGCACAATGCCTCAGAGATCATCCATGTGCAACTAACAACGGGCAAAACTGCAATTCAAATTGTAGCTTGCTACAGATCACCCACCATGACCCAGGACCCCCATTCCACATTTCTGGAGACACTGGAAAATATGAAGGTCCTACCAAATGCCCTAATATTGGGTGATTTCAATTACCCAAACATTAACTGGGAGAACTACTCAAGGACTAACTCCCTTGCCCAATGCTTCCTAGAATTTATAAACTCGAACGCCCTGGATCAACTGGTCAACATCCCCACCAGAGGTGGCAACATATTGGACCTGGTCATCACCAACATGGGCGACCGGTGTTCTACACCAGAGGTCAAACCCTTGCTGGTTAGATCAGACCATAGGCTAATCACTCTGGATATCCACATTCTGCCCCCACCCCCAATCAAGGAAACCACTGTGAAAAACTTTTCAAAAGCAAACTTCACGTTACTTAAGACTGAGGTGGAAAGGTTCACAGCCCCCATGCTAAAGGACAATGCTGTCCAAGCTGCTGAATCCCTTACAAAGGCACTCTTTGAGCAAGAATGCATGGATCATGCTATCCCAAACAAAACCAAGACTCACTCCTCCAAGAAAAGGAAACCAGTCTGGTGGACCCCTGCCATAAACAAGCTATACAATAGAAGGAGGAAACTAGTAAAGAAAAGAGTAAAATCCCAAGAAGGGAAGACATCCCTGATCAGTATCAGCAAGAAACTACGATCTCTCATAAAATCATCCAGGGCTAGCTTCGAAAGAAAAATTGCCAAGGACTCCAAAGATAACCACAAAGCTTTCTTTAGCTATGTCAAGAAGTGGAAACCCTCAGATCTGCTCTGAGTTAGTGCAGAATGGCACAAAATACACTGAACCGACTGATATTGCCAACATTTTGGCAGACAGGTTTAGTGCAAACTTCACCCCCTTCTCACCCACTAAAGGGCCCATAACCATACAAGAAGAATGTAGTGCCCCGGCAATCACTGACACACAGGTTAAAACAGCCCTATCCAAAGCCAAAAATACAGCTTCAATGGGACCAGACGGTGCCCAGGCTGTGTCTTACACGAGCTCCAAAATGAACTAACCTCTCACCTAAACACACTTTTCAAACTCAGCCTCTCTACAGGCTATGTACCCATAGAGTGGCGCACAGCAACAGTTATCCTGCTCCACAACGGACCCCAGGAACTATCACCCTATAAGCCTTATGTACCCATAGAGTGGCGCACAACAAAAGTTATCCCGCTCCACAACGGACCCCGGGAACTATTGCCCTATAAGCCTGACTAGCCTGGTCTGCAAGGCTATGGAGCGCATCATCATGGAATTCATTAACAGAAACATTGGACCCTACCCAGTTTGGCTTTGTTAAGGGCAGATCATGCCTCCTAAACCTGGTGGACATCTTTGTGACAGTTACCAAGGCTTTTGACGAGGGAAAGGAGGTCTACACAGCATACCTAGACCTCGCAAAGGCTTTCGACACCATTCCCCATTCTGGTATTATAGACAAGCTCACTAGCCTGAACATAAGCCCCTACGTCACGAGATGGGTTGCCAATTGGCTCACGGATAGAACCCACATGGTAAGAGTTGTAGGCTGTAGGTCTGACTCTAAACCATTTACAAGTGGCTTCCCCCAGGGCTCATTCCTGGGACCACTCCTGTTCAGTATATACTTCTCAGAGGTACAGGCAAGCACAGGAGGACTATGGCTGACCAAGTTCACAGACGAAAGCAAACTGGGGGCCATAATTGACTCTCCAGATGATATAGACATCCTCCAGAAGGGTCTCACTGAGACGGATACCTGGTGTCAAAATCATGGCCTCAAGCTAAATGGCAAAAAGTGCATAGTCATCCCCTTTGGAAAAAACAAAGTACCCACGAACTACCACATACGTGGTAGTCCCCTAAATACAGAAAATGTAATAAGGGATCTGGGGACCCAAGTAGATGGTAATCTCTCCTTTGGTAATCATATTGCCAAGGTGGTTAGAAAATCCTTCTATGTGGCCGACCTAATCACAAAAGGGTTTGCATCTAGAACAAAAGAGGTTATTGTGCCCCTCTACTCATCACTCATCAGACCCATCATAGAGTACAATACCCCATTTGGGATGTACCTTACAAGACACCTGCAACAGCTGGAAATACCACAGAAGTACCTCACCAAGAGGTTTACTGACCTCAAACATATGCCCTTTGCAGCCCGACTGAAGAAACTCCAGCTGTACTCGGTTGCATACCGCTTACTCAGAGGTGATCTCTGCCTGACATACAAGGCCATGTCCAACCCAGAATTGATGGACATGCTCCACCTAAAAAAAAAAACAAATCCCCGAGAGCTACCCGCTCTAGGGATCTAAACCTCACCACAATGATAAATAGGACATGTTGAAGGGATACATTCCTGTCCCAGAGACTCCACATGCTTTGAAACAGGATTCCAGTCTACATTAGGCAGAGCCCCTCACCAACACTCTTCAAGAGAAACCTTAACGAGTGGGTGGGAAACAGAAAATTTACCCCGGGGATCATGCAGTGGCTGTGCTGTACAGAGGCACAGGAAACTAATGGCTCTGCTGGACCGAGGCACAGGGAACTAATCTAAGGGGGCAGCGAAAGCCAACATATTCTGGCTAGGCTTATAGATGCCCTCAGGCAGATAGCCTAGTACTTACCGTATAAACCTATGAAAAAGCCGTTATCCCACAGATTCCTGTAATCAGGAAAGTCAGAAACAATAAAGACTTTCACCCTGCCAAATTCCAACAGGAACTTATCTCCTGTAATTGGTCTATGCTAAAACACCTTCCCCTAGAGGAGGCAGTTGCATATTTCAACAATAAATTTCTTGAAATCCTAGATTTGCATGCTACTGCTCACTCAAAGCAAACAAAAGCTAAAACTGTACCATGGCTTACTAAAGAGACCAGACAAAAAATCAATAGCAGAAACAAATTACGGGCCATATGGCACTCCACTAAAGACCCCCATGATCATGTTAAATACAGGCAAGCTAGGAATGAAACTAAAATAGTCCATTCTAACAGACAAAAAACAATACTATCATAATTTACAGACAGTTAACTGGAATAATCCTCAGAAGTTCTGGGCAGGTGTGAACAATCTACTTCACCCTGGAAAAACATCCACCCCCCATCCCCACTGCTACCATTGATAAATCTCCTCAGGATGTCTCTGACTGCTTTAACCATTTCTTTACTGAAACAATACAAACCCTAACTAGCCAACTACCTCCTAGCTCCCCCGGCCCTGATAATACCACCCCTCTAAACCAACCCTCATTTAGCCTCCAACCAGTACCCACATCACTCGTTCACTCTCTCCTCAAAAAATTAAAACACACCTCACCTCAGGCTTCATGCGCACTGAGTGGCACACAGCTACAGTTATCCCACTCCACAAGGGGGGATGGATCCCGGGAACTACTGTTCCATCAGTCTGACAAGCCTAATCTGCAAGGGCATGGAACTTATAAACAAAGACACTGGCAACCTTCAAACACTGGACCCCACCCAGTTTGGATTCGTGAAGGGCCGATCTTGTCTCCTGAATCTGATTGACTTCTTCAAATCAGTCTCCAGAGCTGTGGACGAGGGTAAGGCGGTCCACACAGCCTATTTGGACCTCGCCAAGGCCTTTGACACCATCCCCCACTCTGGAATCATAGATAAACTTACTAAGCTGGGCATAAATCCCTACATCACTCGATGGGCTGCCAGCTGGCTTACTGACAGAACCCAGACTGCAAAAGTAGCTGACTCCAAATCCAGCTCCAGACAAGTGACAAGTGAAGTACCTCAGGGTTCAGTCCTGGGACCACTGTTGTTTGGCATCTATTTCTCTGAAGTACAGGTCAACACTAAGGGACTCTGGCTAACAAAGTTCGCAGATGACTGCAAACTGGGAGCCATTATTGAATCCCCAAATGATGTGGATATTCTATAAAAGGGCAGTACAGAAACAGATGTCTGGTGCCAGAGCCATGGGCTCAAGCTTAATGCCAAGAAATGTATAGTTATCCCCTTTGGAAAAAAAAATGTACCCATGAATTACCAAATAGGTGGCAGTACACTAAACATTGAAAGTGTGATGAGAGACTTAGGGACACAGGTGGACAGTAGTCTCACTTTCTATAAGCACATTGCCACAACAGTCAGGAAATCCTTCTATGTGGCACACGTCATCACTAAGGGCTTTTCATCCAGAAAAAAAGGAGGTCATTGTCCCACTGTACTCATCCCTCATTAGACCCATTATAGAGTATAATGCCCCATTTGGTATGTACCTCACAAGACATCTGCAACAGCTGGAACAGCCGCAGAAATACCTCACTAAAAGAACTACAGGCCTAAAGCAGATGCCATATGCTGACCATCTAAAAAAACTCCAGCTGTACTCTGTGGCATATTGTCACTCAGAGGCGATCTGTGCTTAACATACAAGGCCATGTCAAACCCTGAGCTGTTGGACATGCTCCACTTAAAGAAATCCCAATCCCTCAGAGCCACAAGCTCCAGGGATCTAAACCTTGTCATCACAATGAACAAAACATGCTGGAGGGATAGGTTTCTGACCCAGAGACTCCCCATACTCTGGAATAGACTGCCCATACATGTCAAGCAGAGCGCCTCCTTGGCCCTCTTCAAAAGGAACCTTGATGATTGGATGGGAGATAGGAAATTCACCCCGGGGATCATGTCAGTCGCCCTGCTAGACAGGGGTCCAGAGAAGTAAATATTGTAGGAAGAAATATCCAGAGAATTGTTATGGCTAGGCTTGTATAGGCCCTAGGGCTGATAGCCTAGTACCACCCCATGAACCCATGAAATCCCTGTTCAAGGAGGGTTTATAAATTGGAAAAGGTTGTGTGAGGAGGGAAGTCATTGGTGGTAAAACTCACCACTCATTGTAATCCTTTCTGAATTCTAACCATGGTCCTTGGCATTACTAATGTCTGCAGGGACTTCATGATTTGTTTAATATAGGTTCACAGGCACTTTATTGAGCCAGGAGTATCTGTAGAAGCCTATCCATACAGTCACGTGAACTTTTTAACCCTTATATTTTAAGTATGAATAACCCATAGATGAGCAGAACATTTACATGTTGCCCTTATCCATGAAGGACAAGGGTGAATTTTCAGTTACGCATCGAATTATCCAGATTATATTTGAATAGTGTAAAGTATGTACTTTGCTTTATGTGGAGAAAACGATGATTCCAAAAAAGTGGTATTCTCTGCAATACATATCCGTCCCTCCAAAATGTTCTGTTTATATTACAAAAGGCATTTAGTCTCGAGTATGCCCCCATTGGATTTGCGAACATGTAGTAGGTCTGACAGAATAAGATCTGTTGAGGTTCTGTATGAGAGGTAGAGATCACCCCCTCAGTAGCCTGTATGACACTGAGAAGAAGGACAAGGCTTTGAAATGGTGCAGTTTTAATTATTTAGGTTTTTCATTTTTCTAGTAAGAAAGCTTGACAAGTACATACCTAAGGGGGTCATGATACTCGACAATTGACCTATTGAAGGTAGAATATAGCAGAATGATCACATCCCATGACCTGGTTGCCATACCCCTTAGTAATAAACTGAACTGTGAAAAAGTGCTTTCTTACAAAAGTGGATACTTTGTGATCAAATGAGAGTTTGCTGTCTACATGGGCTCCCAGGTCCCTGACTGCTGTATCAATATTCATGGGTGTGTTGCCTGTGGGTATCAGTTTTCATTGGTGTGTTGTCAATGTGTCAATATACCCTACCCTACCCTTTATGTGTGTGTGTGGGGCATGAAATGGGCATAACAGGGGAGATGTTCTTCCTCAGTCTTGCTCCTTTGTTGTCCTGCCAGTGTCATCAGACTGTAGATGGCTCCATCAGTGGTCTCTGTCTTTACCAGAAGCCATGACATTGAGTAATCCCCAACATTTCCTTACAGCCTCCATGCTGAGAGAGAGGTGAGAAGGCCAGTTGCTTTCTACTCCTTCATCCCTGTACTCTACAGAACTGACAGGAGACTCCGAATGCTGGTGAGATGCATGTCTATTTGAATGAATTAATTGTCTGAAATGGTTATGACAGAGTCTGTTTTGTAACCAGGCAGTCAGAGGATTAAGTCCATAACCTGTTATGTAGCTTTAGTCTAGATAAAGGGCCCCAGTAAACAAGTGCGAATGAATGTGTTTATGTATGTATGTATTTTATTTTACTTTTTGTTAACCAGGGTAGTGGAAGATAAGCCAGAATTAATGTGTAGCATTGCATGAGTTCAGCTGTTACATTCAGACAGAAAGTGACACGTATGTGGTAGACAAAACAGAGTCATATAGCATTAACAATAATTATAATGCAGAAGAGTAACACAGATAAAATGTTTATCATTCATGAGGTAAGAGTACTTTTAGTAAGGTAAAAGTCATAGGCATGGTGTACAGCATAAGACAAGATCCTGTTGAAATAAAAAGTTACACATGGCCACCCCCCACTGCGATTAACTTGTTTGTCATTTGTATGATATGTATTAATGTTATATGTGCGTGTGGTCATTTTGAGTAAGTGATGCTTCCCTTGAGCTGTGTGAGGATGGTAGAGATGCAGACTCTCCCTAAAGGCTTCACATGTAAGTTAAATCTCAGGGGTCTAACACCTAACTACTGTTCAGTTACTACATATAATGTGTTAAATATAGTCTTTCCCCTTTTACCTCAGCTATTGACTTTGAACATATATGTGAACATGATTTTACTGGAAAAATATCTAACTGCAAATTTTATATGGTTTGTCTAAAGTTAAATGTATACAGGTTATGAACACTGCAGGGGGCATTTGTTATTAGGTGTACTAATAGTTATGCAAATAAGATGGTACTTTTTTTTTTTTTCAAAAACAAGTTGTTTTATTTTAACAAGAGAAAGAAATATAAATTTTTTATTATGCTATTAAAAATTAAAATTATTATAATATTCAACAAAACACTAAAGTATTATTTACAAATCCATCTACACATCAGATCAATTAATTAAACTAAAATACCATGCTATTGAAATTAAATTTTTTTTTTTTTTTTGTAAATTATCCTAATATTAAAAAATAATGAAATTTTAGTTTGTTCTAGTCCTAATTGTGTTTATTTCCATATGGCATGATGGTACTTTTTATTTTAGATACTAATGTTTATGGAGAAGTATCTAAGTCTGTCATGGAAAGAAGCTACAATTTGAGAGACTCATAGCTAGAAGAGTAGTCCATGCAAGGCCACATGTCTTTAGATGTGATGGATTGTTTGAAAGCTCCTTTACCTAAGTCTTGTGTTTTTTCTATCTCAAAATTCTACAAAAATATGGATAAACGTCCACTGAGATCTTCAGTGTCTTCTGGTTGAGCTGAAACAGAATCACTTACTATTTATTTGATTATGGAAACCGTAAAGAATTATCCATCTTTTATCAGAGAAGCAGTGGTTTCTATTGATAAACAGAAGTCCATGGATATTACTAAATATGACATTTTAGGAACTGCTGACATTGAATGTATACCTCTGTTCCAAAATTAGATGGAGATAAAGTTTTTGGTACAATGCTTATCAACAGCAATGATTTTACTGTGTCACAGAGCAGAACCTTTCTGGAATACCTAGATAGTGTTTAAATGATTATTTCGTGTTTCTGGACAAACTTTATAGACCAAAGGAAAGAATTGCCATGGGTGGCTGGGTGATACTCAGTTATGCTACCCTTTATGATATGCTAAGAGGAATATTACATTTATAAGTCACATAAGCTGTCCAGCATTAAATTGTATCTGCACTTTATTGCTGATATTTTATTATGTGGTATAATGATGGCTATGGTTTTAGACTTATTTATGTTGTACATTAATTATTCACATTTTTTTCTCAGAATGTGGCTGATGTAAATTATTTTGATTTGATTGTTTCTAAGGCAGGGATTCTAACAAGTTGTTCACTAAAATTTCTGTAAAGAAGTAGAAAATGAGTTTACTGTAGTAAATCCTTGGTTTTCATGTATATGTTGCTTTGAATATTTTCTGTAAACCAGTTGTTAATTGTTTACTTATTTTTGTAAATGATAATCTGTAGAACATGTGGAGCTTTTCTCCCCGGGCCTCCACTGAACAAGGGCTGCTTAGCTCAGTCGAACAAACCCAGTCAACAAATGTAAAATATAAATAAATAAATAATAGTTTCCTACAATAATGTATCATGCACCCACCCTATTTGTTAGAAGACAGAGTACAAGCCCTAGCTGGCCTAATTGTGCATGCTGAATATTTGAAAGAGCGTGAGTTATTGGAAATGAGTTGTTTATCAAGGATAGTGACAGAAGCTGCTGAATGTGTTACAGCTAGGAGAAATAATATATTTAACACTACAAAACAAATGAGCTTGGATAGAAATTTAGTTATGATTTTCCTTATATGTTTTATAAAAATGTGTGGAATTTTGAAGACTGTATGTGAAACAACATGCTTAATCAAGACTTGTGAAGTATAAAACATTATTTAACTCAAACAGTGGTGTGGCCACAATTGATAATAATAAGAAAGGCATTTATCAGTGTGGCTTCCGCTGTCAACGTGAATATATTTTAAATAGTGGTAAATGTGAGAATTTAAAGAGAAATTATGTCCTCCCTGGACAATTCAACTGTTTACCCTTCCAAAAATGTTGCTTGTACTGCATTATGCAAAAGATGTGCCACATTTTACATTGTGAGAAGTGTAAGGTGTTTACAAGACAGGGTTCATGAATCTGTATATGCTATTAGATCTGGCCTTTCCAACAATCCACTGTATAGGTATTTTATTGCATTGTAAAGATTTTAAACAGTTTTAATTTTGTGTTTTCGATGTTAATGGCAATGACGATAAACATGCTTTGTACATTAAGGCATGCACATGGCAAGTTTGTTTAAATGCCTGTGCAGTGTTTCCCTTGTTCTTAATAGTATTGTTACTTTTAAAAATGCACCTATAAAATAATTATTGGCTACATGTCGTAATGATTGTAAATATTACTGCCATGTTCAGGGTTTCTCACAGTCTGAAAAAGTCTTAGACATGATGAAAATGCATAATGTGAATTTTATTGTTTTCTGAAAAAAAAGCATATAGCATTACTTGTTTGTTTTTAGAATGCACCTTGGCTATGTGGATTTGCATTTATTTTTATGTGTTTGCTGGCTTTCAACATTTTAGTATAGCAAATTCACAAGTGTGCTGTGTTTTTTTTTGACATACCAGTGCATGTTAGCAAATCACAGTACTATTTTATTGTTTTCATTATTGTCTAAAGTCTATTGTATGAAGTAATATATTCTGTTGTACTTTTAAGTAAAGAGTTTTTAGTAGGTATTACCACCAATATTTTTGTTAAGTGTACTTTTGCAGTAAGAAGCTGGGGAATGTTTTTCATCAGGATTCTTGTATACACATCATTTCTATTGCAAAGATGCACATAATCACTTGCTAATGCGGGAGGGCTTCCAAGACAATGCATACATGCATTTCTTTGTTCCTCCTGCTCTTATGCACCAGGACTACACAATATGATGATGAACAGTGACATTAAAGCTCATCTACAAACACTGATGAGAGGAAGCAGCTACTTATGCAACAGTTAATTAGCATTCCTCATCATGTCCTGACAAGGGTGGATAACACAGAAACAAAAACCAAAATATTTCACCTGTCATGCATCTCACTGCTTATCACCATGGTCTTGGTTGGAGCAGCTGGTCATTGAGGATGCCATTGGCAAAAAAAGCATCATAGATATTCAGACAGTCCACATCTCTGCTTGGGAGGTAATTTCAGAATTGTGTTTACTGCCAGAAAGTTCAATTTTAGCTCTACTTTCCAGTCCTCCTATGTAGGCACTGTTGCAGCCTTCCACAACTTTGGGAAAAGTTCATGTCCAGACAAAGCCATGACAGTTGCCATTTGCCTGTGCACTTTCTCCAGCCCTTCTTGAAGCAGTCCTAAATGGATAGTCTGAATGTTGAACAAATTCATATGCCCCATGGCAGGGTCTGTGTTTGCATTTACCAAGTTCCAGAAACCCTTAATACATTGTTAATGAATATAGCATGAGTAGAGATTGGTTTGCATCTTCACTGCTCATTTTTGGCAAGCAGCATTAGCTGAAATAAACAATGTGCCAAACAAAGGAAGAAAATACAAATTATTCCATATCTGAAATGTAATTTACATTACTTTAAGCCTGCCAGTGGTGCATCATGTACTGCCTTAGGCTGTTGTTCATTTGTCTTAAGCTTCTGTTCCTTCACATTTGCAGAGCAAAGCTTAATGTGGCTATTGTATGATTTTTACCTGATTCACTTTGTGAATAAAGGCTAAAAGTAAGCTGCTGTTCCTTTCCAGAACTCCTAGTACTCGGTACACAAGTTCATCTTGAGTTTGTTTGTCCTCTGCATAGCTACTTAAAAATACCAGTCCAGATATTTAAAACTGATTTGCTTCCAAATAAGATACCGTTTCCATTTTCACACCATATCTGGCATCAGTGCAGAGTTGAGAGAGTAAATCACTGTCATTGCTTCAATAAGGCGTAATTGGACATCCCCAAATATTGAGTTATTTTCTCTTGAACAAGCCCTGTTAGGTTTTATAGGACTATTTGCATTTATCCCATGTGCCTCTAATACAAGAGGTTTAAGGAATCACACAGTGGAAAATCTAGCTTGGCTGGAATTTTCTTTTAGTTTTTACTATTTTATGTTGCTGTCTGGCATTAGTAAAAGGTCATCTGCACGTTAGAGTGGTACTCGACAGCCCCAAACCGTAACCTCTCTTCCCACGTTATCCTTTTAAAAAATTCTAGTGTAAGGTTAAAACTATTAAATTTCAGAGAAAAAGGGAAACTTAAGACTTCTAACAAAAAAAAAAAAAAAAAAAAGGAAAAAAATCATAAACATTTCTGTGAATTTCTTAACACAAAGAGGGTTATGATCAGGTCTCCTATCGTGAAAGTGTTGTTCTGTATTCGAGACTTGCATGCTAAGAAATTCACCTCTTGAGATTCCAACTCCAAGTTCACACAACAGTGGAGAAAAATAAAGAAAAGGAAGCTTCCTAAACCCCACTGTTAGAGTCTTGCATGATCTCTTCCCTGCGTGTTTGGCGATTTGTGAATCGGTTTTAAAACAAACCCATTTAAAGATCAATGAAAGCACAGACAGGTAGATGTAGAAATATAGAACTACTAATTTCTACCAATTTGTCATTCCTCTGTCCCAGTCTTTTGATGTACAAGATTCAGTTCGTTTTTAAACTTTGAATTCCTGGAACAAAAGGAAAGTCTCCTTTATAGTTATAAAAATGATGAAAACGGGAAAAGTGGGAACTTCACAAATCAAGCTTCTAAACTAAAATGCATCTCCAGAAGTAAAAAGGTGATTTCATAGTCACCATGTGAGGTCACCTTTCATGCAGGTGCTGAACATAGTAATTATTTCATATTTTAATGGAGTGCATGGAATTGTCATGTTTTTGCTGCTCAGAATGTAATTTTTGGATATTTTCATGGAATGCATAGCATCATCCTGTAGGCAGGTGCTGAAATAATTTTCACGTCTTACATAATAAAAATATAATTATGAAGGTGGGCTGTTTCAGGTTTGCAGTGATGGGATATTGCTGACCAGGAGCCAAATGCATGAGGCAGGTAGTTGCCTGATATAACAGAGGTGTCTGACTGATGTTGATGAAAGTTACAAAAAAAAATAAAGACCTATTTGAGACATTGTTTATGAATAGCAGCCTTTGAAGCACTATATAATCTGATAGAGCATCTTTTTCTTTGTAAGGACTAGTGAAACAAAATGTCTACACAGCGCAGTCTGGGATATTTCTTATGATGAACTGCTACATGAAAATAGATGTACAAGGCAAAAGCAATGCAAATCTGTTTAATGCATGCTCGTGAAAACCATAGCGACACGGTCATAAATTTCTTCAACCCCCCCCATATTTGATTTCATTAATAAAAACGAGAACCAGGAGCTTTAATGGTTAACTGACTTCTATTGAATTTAGTTGCCCACTTGCTGTGGAGGTATGTAGTGAATGACATCATCATCAGCTGGTCTCGTGAAGCTGTGTAAAACCTGAAGCATTTAGACTCTTGGCCTAGTTTAAGTGTTTACTTAACAAATAGTTACCAAATAACAGTAACGTATAAATTAACACTGTTTACATGTGTCATTAGGAGATGTAATTTATAATAGATAAATACTCCTCTAGTGGTGAAAAAACTCCCGGGCAAACTGGCAAAAAGCCAAAGTTTCACAATAAAAGAGTCCAGTAGTTGAATTTATCCATGCCTTCTTTTTACTTGTATCAGACAAAAATCATCTATTATTCTTCCTTGCTTTTTGCCACACAAACATGTTTTACTGCAAATGTCTGCATGTTGCTTATCTAGAGTCTTTGAAGTCATTGCAAAGAAGTACTTTTTGTACCATGGCATCAAGTTGCCCTAGTACACAGAGACTCAGAAGTGAGTTTAAGACAATAGTCAGTCAGTCTTTGGCAACACTCTGAAGTGTTTCTACCGGCACGTAGAGACATCATTTTGCATTATTAGTGCTAGTTTTGCCACCTGCGTCCAGTCATTGAAATATAGTGTCATGCGGCTAGTTCAGATATTAATGGATTTATGTATTTCACATACTGGGTATTACCGTTCATAAAATTCCCTTCTGGGGATAAATGGATGGGTATAATGCAGTTATATTTATGTCTTAGAAAACCAAAATGATACTTGCCAATTTCATTAACTCATTTCCAGTGGTTAACATTTTATATTTTATACATGTAGATTGTTGGAGCAAAGTTTTGTGAGGTGCCATCTCTTCTGTATTCTTACTGACTCTGAAGGTTTTTCCACCTTGTGAGCTATTTTGCTAATATATTCCATGGGATTAGTACTTGTTTTCAGCATAACCCATGGATGTTCATCGTGTTACCCTGCTGCAGTCATTACACTTGGGTTATCCTGTCATCAGGCGGTCCCGCAGTCGGCCGGAATTCCAAAGTCTTGGTCCAGCGTCGGTTGCTGTCGCTTCTTCCCTGATGTCAGTGCACCAGGGGTATATATAATGTATCCGATGCCATTTTCTTCAGTCTTTCTTGCCGTGCGGTGCCCGAAGCAGAAGCAGTTCGCAAGTGCCGGTTGGCCGACTCCTGAGATTTTCGAAGTCGAATTTCAGATCCGAAGTCTTCAATAAAGCTAAGTACCCCGTTGGGGAAACTTTTCTTGCCTCAGACCGATGTCAGAAAAAGTTAACAATTATATTTCTTGTGGGAAGCAAATACCTCATAAGGATTTTCATTCTTACTGCATACCTTGCCTAGGCCCAGACCACAACGTCACTAGTTGTCATTTTTGTGCTAGGTTTAATAAGCGTACTATAAAAAGACGCTTTGATTTCGCACGACACTACTTCGGTAGAAAATTCAACTACACTATGCCGTCGGAGCAACCGACTACCAGCGTACACAAAAAATGCAAGGATAAGGACAGGCAGCCTAGACCCAAGCCAGACTCCGAGGCCTCAGCTGGTCCGGTCTCTGGTTCACCGGTCTTCAGTGAGGCTCCGACGCAGCCCCTGACTACCGCAGATCTGGAACCCGATACCGCTTTGGAACTTTTGGCGGAAAGTACTAGGCCGACGCAGCCATTTTGTTTAGGCCCTACTGACGACACTGCTGAAAAAGATGTCGGTCCTGCAGAAACACCTTCGGTTTCTAAAGGCGTCTTCAGACCGACGACGCTCACCATAAAAACTTATCCTAAGACTAAGACCCCTATTAAACCTAAAAAGACTGCACTTCAGACCCCTGTTCAAGGCCCCATGCCTAAGAAACAGATGCTCAAAATGGCTGAAGATTTGATCTCTTTAATCAGGGGTTCCCAACCCCCTCCCAACAAAAGGCCTAGACAAGAGGAAGATTATGCCTCCTCTGAACAAGTGTCTATTTCCTCAGGCTCCTGTGAGGACCAAGATTATTCCTTCTCCCCTTATGAAGATTCTGATGCTGAGGATTCCATTCCCTCAGCTTCTCCCCCTGAAGACTACTGCTTTGGGGAAACCTTACACACTATGAGGGAACATTTTCACTGGGAAGGTCAGGACTACTCTGACTCAAAGAAAAGGCTCAGAGAGTTTCTTTTACTCCCCCAGCACAGACCACTTGCCATCCCCCCAGTTTTAGACATTGTGGATGATGTTTACTTAGAATCCAGTTTGAACCAAGATTCTCTGCCTCCTGCTCCGGCCAACCCTGACAGATATATAGAGTGCCTGATTCCCACAAATTTCTTTATAAAAGTCCTGTTGCTGATCCAGAGACTATCTCCCAGGGTCCCAAAGGGGCTAAGGCTTCTATGGCAAAAAATCCTGTACCCTCTGAAAGGGATTCCAGAGCACTAGACAGGTGGGGGAAAAAGATTTATACCTCAGCCACACTAGCTATGAGGGCACTAAACTGCCAGTTTCACATGCTAAAATATCAGCAATGTCTAATGTCTCAATTAAAACAAAAAATGAGCACACTCCCTCAACAGTCTGAATTGAAAGAAATGCAGGATCTGTTGCATGCAACTGAAGAGGTGGGCAAACCTACTTTACAATGTGGGTTTGATTCTTTGGAGGCTTCCTGCAGAGCAGCTGTCACTGGGTCTGTTATACGTAGGCATGCTTGGTTAAAGGAACAAACTCTACCTGATCATGTTAAAGCAAAGCTTCTAGATGCTCCCTTACAGCAGGATGTTCTTTTTGAAGTTAAAGCAGAAGAAGTCTTAAAGAAAATGAAGGATAACGCAAAATCTATGCAGACAGTCAAAGATTTCCTACAGGTACAGCCCCCTCGCTTCAGCAGAAATTGGCCAACAAAAAATTGGTCCTTTCCAGCTACTGACAGACCACAGAGGGGTAAATACAGACGTCCAAGAGGCAGAGGACAACCACAAGCCCAGTACAAACCTCGACAATGGGGCACTGCAGCACAGAAGGGAGGAGAAGACAGGTCCCAAACTACCAGAAAGCAAACTCAATGACTTGCACCTCATCTGGCCAAGAAACACTTTCTTGGCAGCCCCCTTAGGAGGAAAACTCGCACTTTTTTCAGACAACTGGCACATTGTCACAAAGGACAAATGGGTCCTAGACATAATTTCACGAGGATACAGATTCCATTTTCACACCTTGCCAATGAAAAGAGGAATGCCATACCTGCCACAAAATCAATGGGCAGAGGCACAAAAACAAATTACAGCTCTCATGGACATGAGAGCCATTCAACTGGTACCTACTCGAGAGCAAGGCCAAGGATTTTACTCAAGACTATTTCTAGTTCCCAGAAAGGACAATGCCTGGAGACCAATTCTGGACCTTTCAATTCTAAACACCTTCTTACAAGTACCCAAATTCAAGATGCTAACACTACAGAAGCTTCTTCCCATGTTGGGCAAGAAAGCATGGCTAGTAACGTTGGACCTCAAGGAGGCACACCTGCATGTCCCTATCAGACAAAGTTGCAGAAGATACCTCCGTTTCATTGCAGGTTCAAACCATTACCAATTCTCTGCACTGCCCTTTGGCTTATCTACTGTGCCCAGGGTCTTCACAAAATGCCTGGCACCAGTAATTGCATACTGCAGACAAAGAGGAATTCAAATATACCCATAACTGGATGACTGCCTCATCCAAGCAGAAAGCAAGGACACCCTCTTACAACATCTGGCTTTTGTAAAACATCTTCTAAGTTGCATGGGGTACACAGTAAATGAAAAGAAATCAAAACTAGTACCCTCACAAAATATGACATTCCTGGGTGCCAGCTTGAATACAACGGCCCAGAAGGCTTATCTGACGCCAGACAAACAACTACAACTGACTCAATATTTCAAAATAATGGCAACAAAGACCCAGCTACCTGCAAGAAAAATTCTGCAGGCCTTGGGCTTCATGGCATCTTGCATACTACTAATACCATTTGCAAATCTGCATATGAGGAAATTACAGTGGTACCTAAAAAGCGTATGGTCTCAACACAGCCACAGCTTGGACACAATGATATCTCTCATTCCCTGCCTACAACAGGAGTTTCTGTGGTGGTCACTGGCTTGTCACCTCAACAAGGGTCAGCCTTTCACCTTGCCCCCAGCCAGGCAAACTATGACAACAGATGCATTGGACTATGCCTGGGCGGTACACATGGCAGGACAGTGCGTTCAAGGCGTATGGACTGCAGATCAAAGGAATCTGTACATCAACCAAAAAGAGATGCTAGCTGTACAGAATGCTCTGACAGCCTTCAAGAATCTATTACATCCAGGACAGCTTACAATAAGGACGGACAACACCACAGTAATGTGGTACATAAACAAACAAGGGGGTACACACTCCTACCCTCTATGCAGGCAAGCAATGACCTTGTGGAACACAGCTCTGGCTTACCAAGTTCAGTTACAAACTCAATTCCTGCCAGGAAAAAAGAACACATTGGCAGACGACCTCAGCAGAAACCTCGTGGATCCCCACAAGTGGAAACTGGATCCACAAGTATTTGCAATGATAACTCAAAAATGGGGTCTTCCAGACATAGACCTGTTTGCCAGTCCTCAAAACTATCAACTAACAAAATTTTGTACAATGACACTTCAACATCAAGCTTGGAAAGTGGAAGCACTCTCATTCAGTTGGAAAAACCTGACAGTATATGCCTTCCCTCCATTGCCTCTCCTCACAAAGGTGCTTCTGAAAGTCAGAAAGGAGAGACCACGACTGATACTCATAGCCCCAGACTGGCCACGCCAGCACTGATATCCACTATTGAGGAATATGGCCCAGAGCCCACCTTGGATTTTACCACAAATTGCCCATTTGCTCACACAGCAAAACAATCAGATTCTTCACAGCCAGCTAAAAACCTTAAATCTGGCTGCATGGCATATCACCTAAACATTCAGCCAGCTTCTCTTCCCCAAGCAGTTATGGATGTTATTCTGGAAGCTAGGAGGCCCAGCACCAGGAAGGCCTATTCAGACAAATGGAAAAGGTTTTGTGCCTGGAACCAAGCTAAAGGCCAAAACACACTTCAGCCTCACATGCCTCAGATTCTACAATATTTAACTGAGATGTTGCATAAAGGACTTTCTTTTTCTTCCATTAAAATCCATGCATCAGCTATTTCAGCCCACTACAACACAGAACCACCCTTATTTTCGCATCCACTTCTAAGGCAGTTCCTCAGAGGGGCAAAAAACATTAGGCCACCCAGGAGAGCACCTACACCAACATGGGACCTAAATTTTGTCCTGGAAAAACTTACGCTACCTCCCTTTGAACCAGCTTTCTCTGCAGATCTGCAGTTCCTATCATGGAAAACTGCCCTGCTGCTAGCAATAACTTCAGCTAGAAGAGTCCCAGAGCTGCAGGCACTAATGGCAGTGGAACCTTTCATCATTTTCCATCAAGACAGAGTTTCTCAACGAACTAATCCTTCCTTCATGCCTAAGGTGGTTTCCAGTGTGTCTTTAAATCAAACCATTCACTTACCCACCTTCTTCCCAAACCCACAGAACAAAGGAGAAAGACTCCTGCATTCCTTGGACATTCACAGGCAACTTCATTACTACTTGGATAAAACTAAGGCTTTCAGAAAATCTGACCAGCTCTTTGTATCCTATGCTACAGCTTCACAAGGGAAGGCTATATCCAAACAAACCATTTCCAAATGGATAGGACATTGCATTCGTTTTTGCTATGCCCATCATGGAAAACCAGTTCCTGCTACCATTAGGCCCCACTCTACCAGGGCAATGGCTACATCTACAGCCTTCCTCAGGGGAGTTCCAACCAAGGAGATTTTGGAAGCTGCAACTTGGAGTTCAGTACACACCTTTACCAAACACTATCACTTACCACTTTACTCTAAGACTAGGACTGGCTTCGCCACTGCAGTTCTGCAGGGCCTTCTAGCCTCCTCTAACCCTCTATAACTCCTCCACCCATCCATAGCTTTGGGATTCTACCCAAGTGTGATGACTGCAGCATGGTAACACGATGAACATAGTACAGTTTTGTGCCTACCATAAATGTAGATGTTCGAGTGTTCACCCTGCTGCAGTCCAGGTTACCCTCCCTCCATCCCCTCTGATCTAACTGGCTAAATCTCTGCAATACCTTCCTGATGTATTTGCTTGTAGCTGGAGGGATTTTGTGTTGCTGCAAAAATTACTTAATTTGATACTAATTACTGACCACCTTTTTGGGGGCACCTGACATCTGGGGCAAGAAAAACTGAAGAAAATGGCGTTGGATGCATTATATATACCCCTGGCGCACTGACGTCAGGGAAGAAGCAACAACAACCGACGCCGGACCAAGACTTTGAATTCCGGCCGACTGCGGGACCACCTGACGACAGGATAACCCAAGTGTGATGACTGCAGCAGGGTGAACACTCGAACATCTACATTTATGGTAGGTATAAAACTGTACTTTTACAAGTCTGATGGATATTATAACTTTTCTGTGTTGTATACCTCAGAAAATAGCCCTTTTGAATGATCCCCTGGTACTAAGATTGTAAACTTAGTAATAAGCAAGAATGATAGATCATGCACATCAATGCAAATTCTTTGTGTAACACTGTTAGATTGGCATAGTTTGCAAATTTTAATGAAAATATATCAGAAAACTTTACATACACATCATGCAAGTGAGGATCCAAAGTAACAAATTGTGAAATTATCCATCCCTGCTCCCTTATAGTGCAAATGTTGATGGTTAATAAAAAATAATTGCCTCATTTTTTTTTTTTTATAGATGGAGTGTCTGAAGTTAATAGCGTCCCAGAGGTTCACAGACAAGAGAATGGGGTACCTTGGAGCCATGCTTTTGCTTGATGAGCGTCAGGATGCCCACCTGCTGATCACAAATTCCATCAAAAAGTAAGTGCCACCTTCTGTACTTCTTATGTTAAGGCGGGGCACTGCCTGCCCTGCTGCTGTGACCTGAGGCTGCACATTCACTGTAAGACACAGAGCTCCTTCTTTGGAATTTGATATGTAAATGTGGATGATATGTTTAAGGAATGTAGACAGTGTAACAGCATTATATGGCAGGACATTGTGTAATGTGGTACAGTTTGTCACACAGTAGTGTTACATGTTAACTCATTCTATTTATTTGCTTAATTATTTATAATTATTTGAGAAGGAAAAAGCACACTAGTGTGGCTTTGTTTTCTCTGTGCATGTAGGAAGTCTTGCTGTATGGAACTGTCATTCTGATAACATAATGTTGACCCCATTGTACAAAGAAACTGCTGTGATTTTATTGGGATGTGCCATGGTAACTTTATTTTCCAAATGCATGGTCACTCGTGCTGAATGGAGACGGGTTCTTTGATAGTGTCACTGATGGACAGTAATCTCTATAACTTAGGCACTACAATTAGAAAGCTACTGACTACATATAAATTCACCTCAACTTGCTACTTTTTGGGTCACTTATTCTGATGTAATAGACTGTCTCACATAGTGGAAAACAGCACAGTGTGGCATTTAGTGGTTAGACAGCAGCCACTAGCTGTTTAGTAGGCTATTTTCTTGTAGATGTTCTTCGTCTTTCACTGTTGCAGTCATCACATTTGGGTTATCCTTCCAGGGGTTGCCCTCAGTCGACCCAAATACCAGAGGCTTAGTATTTCTGCATAGGTTGCTGTCACTCCATGACTAACTTCAAGTCGTCAGTGGTATAAAATCAGGCATTCAACGCCATTACTTCAGTCTTTCTTGCTGAGGAGCTCGAAGCAGAAGCAGGTCACATGAGTGCCAGTCAGCCACTACCTGAGTTTTCATTTCCGAATTGAAGTTGAAGTCTTCTAAGCTAAGTACCCTATTGGGGATCCTTTTTTTCTTGCTCTAACTGATGTCAGAAAAAGTTAACAATTGTTTCGCCTGTGGAAAACAAATACCACACCAAGACTTTTATTCTTACTGTCACCTGTTTAGGCCCAGACCACGACATCCCTCATTGCCGCTTTTGTGCTTTGTTCAATGCCAGAACTATACATCATTGGGCCCTTATTGTAGCTAGATATTTTCACTCTCAGTTCTCGAATTCCGATATGGCTTATGTAAGCCATCTGACTACTGATCTTCTGAAAAAACGTAAGGATAAAGACAGACCGCACAGGCCAAAACTGCCAACAACGCTTCCGCTAAGCTAGTCATCAGTTCTCCGGTCCTCAGTGAGGTGCTTTCACAGTCCCTGATGCTCGCTTCTCTGGATTCGCAGGCTGCTACTGAGACCCTTTCGGAGTCTGGTATGCCACAAGACTGTTCTTCGACTAAGGATCCTGTGGGTGTCTTACCTTGGATGGGTCCGGAGCCGCTGAGCAGGCACCAGCTTCCAAGGAAGTACTTCACACTACCGATACTCGACACAGACCAACTACTTCTTTCACGTGTTCAGTTCTTTCTAAAACTACAGAGTTTCTAAGGCCCAGGGTACAAACTACGCCCAAAAAACCGACTACCCAAGCCCAGGTACCAGCTTCCTTGCCTCAATCTCGAATGCTTAAAATGGTGGAAGACTTTATTATGCTTATTATGGCAAGCCAGGCTACCACTTCCAAAAGAAAAAGAGACTTGTCCCCCAGTAGCTTTATCTGAACAGGGGTCCGATGACTCTGATGCTTCTGAATATGAAGACATGCAACCCTTTTCTGCTTATGAGGATTCTGATGCAGAGGAATCCAGTCCTTCTGCCTCTCCACCTGAGGATTTTTCATTTGGGGAAACCCTTCATACTTTGAGGAAGCATTTCCAACTGGAATGTCAGGACTATCCTCAGTCAAAAAAGAGATTCAGGGAATTCTTAGATCTTCCACAGCACAGACCTTTGGCCATTCTTCTTGTCCTGGATGTTGTGGATGATATTTGTATGGAATCCAGTTTGACTTCTGACACCCTTCCTCCTGCTCCCAGGAAACCTGACAGGTACTACAGAGTCCCTGACTCTCACAAATTCCTTTTCAAAAATCCCACTGCTGACCCAGAGGTTATCTCTCAAGGACCTAAAGGAATTAAAGCAACCTCAGCTAGGAATCCCACCCCCTCAAACAGGGATTCCTGAGCTTTAGACAGATGGGGTAAAAAAGTGTACACCTCTGCTACTATTGCTATTAAAGCATTAAATTGCCAGTTCCACATGCTGAAATATCACCAACATACAATGGAACTCCTCAAACAAAAATATCTTCCGTTCCTGCTTGTGCAGAAAATAAAGAATTACAAGAGCTAATGCATTCTGCAAGTCAAGTTAGTAAGCAAACCTTGCAATGTGGCTTTGATGCCCTAGAAGCATCTTGCAGGGCAGCAGTCACTGGTTCTGTCCTTAGAAGGCATGCTTGGCTTAAGGAACAGACCTTGCCAGACCATGTCAAATCCAAACTATTGGACGCACCATTGAACAAAGACAATTTATTTAGCACCAAGGCAGAAAAGGTCTTAAAAAAGATGGAAGAAAAAGCTAAATCTATGCAGACAGTTAAAGACTTCTTAGAGGTCCAGCATCTGAGGTTCAGTAGGCATTGCCCTTCGAAGCACTGGTCCTTTATTGCCCCCTCCAGGCCAGCTCAGCCCAGACCCAGGGGAAGCAGACCCCCCCCAGACAGCATCCCCAGGGACTGCAAGAGATCTAAGCAATGGAGATCCTCCTCTTCAAAAACAGGGAGTGCAAAGCCACCCCCTTATGGTAAGAACTCACAATGACTTTACACCTCCACCCCTTACCTCTGCCCACCTGCTTGTGCCCCTAGGAGGAAAGTTGTCCTTCCATGCAAGGAACTGGGCCTCTATTACCAATAACCGATGGGTCCTCAACATAGTGTCCCAGGGATACACATTTTTCTTCCACACTCTGCCAACCTCAAAAGTGTTCCCAGATCTTCCTCCAAACCAGTGGGCAGAGGCCAAAAAACAAGTCCTTTCCCTCCTCTCCATGAGGGCAGTACAGCATGTTCCTGCAGAACACATAGGCTAAGGTTTCTATTCCAGATTTTTCCTATGCTTTCCAAGGATGCTTGGTTAGCCACCCTAGACCTAAAAGAGGCCTACCTACACATCCTAATCAGGGAATCTTGCAGGAATTACCTACGTTTCAGGGCAAGAGCTATGCACTTTCCTTTGGCTTATCCACTGCTCCCAGAGTTTTCACAAAATGCCTGGCTCCAGCCATTGCTTTTTGCAGACAAAGAAATATTCAAATTTACCCCTACTTAGATGATTGCCTGATTCAGGCAGACAGTCAGGAAAAGCTGTTACAGCACATGACCTTTGTAAAGGATGTACTGACCTCCCTGGGGTATACTATCAATGAAAAGAAATCAAAACTGGTCCCCACACAAAAAATTGTATTCCTGGGAGCAAGCCTGGACACGGCATCCCAGATGGCATTCCTTACTCCAGAAAAACAACCCTACCTGACAGGCTACTTCTCTCAACTAGCCACCAGAACCCAGTTATCCGCAAGGAAAATCCTGCAAGCTGTAGGGTTCATGGCCTCCTGCATTCTACTCATTTCATATGCCAGACTGCATATGAGGAAATTACAATGGTACCTAAAAAGCTTTTGGTGTCAACACACTCAAGACCTGGAAACTATCCTACCAATGATACCCTGTCTAAGGAAAGATTTTCTTTGGTGAGCAGCAGCATGCAACCACAACAAGGGACTTCCCTTCTCACAACCCCACACTGCCTAGACCCTCACAACAGATGCATCAGATTATGTCTGGGGTGCACACCTGGACGGAAGGTGCATTCATGGCCATTGGAGCCCAAATTAAATACATCTGCACATCAACCAAAAAGAGATGCTAACAGTTCAGTACAGGTACTACAGAGTCCCTGACTCTCACAAATTCCTTTTCAAAAATCCCACTGCTAACCCAGAAGTCATCTCTCAAAGACCTAAAGGAATTAAAGCAATCTCAGCTTTCAGACCCCTACTCTCCCCAGGACCTCTACTAATCAAAACAGACAACACCACAGTGATGTGGTATATCAACAAACAGGGGGGGGGGGACTCACTCTTATCGCCATGACCCTTTGGCATACGGCCTTAGCCTTGCAACTACACCTGCTAGCACAATTCCTGCCAGGCTCCCTAAACTATCTGGCAGACAACTTGAGCAGAAACCTGCTAGACCCACATGAGTGGCAGCTAGACCACAGAACCTTCACCCTTGTATCCCAGAAATGGGGCACCCCAAAGGTGGACCTCTTTGCTTCCCATACCAATCATCACCACAGCAAATTCTGCACCAGGGAACCTCACAGCAAGGCCTGGAAAGTAGATGCTTTATCCTTCCAGTGGGTAAATCTCCCGGTCTATGCATTTCCCCCTCTACCTACTCTATCATTACAAGGGTACTGCTCAAAATAAGAGAGGAAAAACCAAGGACAATCTTGATTGCCCCATACTGGGCACACCAGCACTGGTACTCACTGCTGCGCAGCCTGTCACCCCTGCCACCATGGCACCTACCTCAGATACCAACACTCCTGACCCAGAGGAATAGAGAATTCATGCATTCCCAATTGCAGACCCTCAACCTGGCAGCCTGACTTATTCTCTGACCTGTCCTCAAGCTGCCAGCCTAAACAAACAAGTCCTAGATGTTATATGTGAGGCCAGATGCCCCAGCACTAGAAAATCCTATGCTGACAAGTAGAAAAGGTTTTGCACCTGGATCCAGGCTAAGAGAGCCGGAAAGGCACAGTCCTCACTACCTCTCATCCTGGATTACCTAGCAGACCTACTACACAGGGGTCTGTCCTTCTCTTCTATTAAAATTCATGCCTCTGTTATCTCTGCTCATTACAGCACAGAGCCACCTCTCTTCTCACATCCTCTTATCAAACAGTTCCTAAGAGGGGCTAACAACTTAAGGCCACCCAGAAGAGCTCCTACCCCAGCTTGGGACCTTAATTTTGTGTTGGAAAAGCTCACCCTACCCCCCTTTGAACCTGCAGCTTCAGAAGAGTTAAAAGTCCTCTCTTGGAAGACAGATTTGCTTCTGGCCATCACTTCAGCTAGAAGAGTATCAGAGCTACAAGTACTCACGGCTGTAGAGCCCTTCATCATTTTCCATGCTGACAGGGTCTCCCTCAGGACTAACTCATCCTCCATGCCTAAAGTGATGTCCAGTGTGGCTCTCAACCAATCCATTCATTGGCCCACCTTTTTCCCTAACCCACAAAACAAGGGGGAAAGGATTCTGCACTCTGTAGATGTGCACAGACAGCTCATATTCTATCTGGGCAGGACTAAATCTTTTAGAAAAACTGATCAATTGCTAGTCAGCTTTGCAGCAGGGGCAGAGGGCAAGGCCATATCCAAGCAAACAATCTCCAAATGGATAGCACACTGCATCCATTTCTGCTACAAACAGCATGGGAAACCACCCCCAAAGGGGGTCAGGATGCATTCCACCAGGGCAACCTCCACCTCTGCAGCTTTTCTCAGAGGAGTCCCCACCAGGGACATCTTGGAGGCTGCAAAATGGACATCTGTTCATACCTTAACCAAGCATTACCAACTGCCTATCTTCTCCAAATCCAGGGCAGGCTTTGCCATCGCAGTCTTACAGGGCATCCCAGCCAGCCCCCAGTCTTCTTGACTGGCTCCACCCTTTTCTTCAGCTTTGGGAATCAACCCAAATGTGATGACTACAACAGTGAAATGTAAAGAACATAGTACAGTTGTGTACACTAACCATAAATGTAGATGTTCGAGTGTATTCACTGTTGCAGTCCTGGTTTCCCCCCTCCATCCCCCTGGTCTCTCTCTCTCTCTTTCTTACTCTCTCCTTACAGGGAATTTTTGGTATTTACTTTCTACTGGTGGTGTTCTTCCACCATAGCATAACTCCCTATTTTGGGGCTCCTGACAGTTAGGGCAAGAAAAACTGATAATGGCATCGGCTGCCTGATTTTATACCACTGATGAACTGATGTCAGTCATGGAGCGACAGCAACCGACCCAGAAATACTAAGCCTCTGGTATTTGGGCCGACTGAGGGCTAGCCCTGGCAGGATAACCAAAATGTGATGACAGCAACAGTGAATACACTCAAACATCTAAATTTATGGTAAGTGTACACGACTGTACTTTATAAGTACAGAAACAGCTTTTGAGTTGAGAAGGATATTCTTAATACAAAGTGATTGTAAAGCACCTGAAACAAAATTTTTTCAAAGATAAGTGTTTTGAACGTTTTTTATTGACGTTTTTTTTTTTTGCATCACAGTTAACAAAAATTCTCATACTCTTGCATGAAGCTTTAGCGGTCCAAAAACTGAAACTTTTGAGGGCATTGTTAAAATGCTGTGTGACAAGTCTTCAGAAGTGTCACATGAGTTCAGAAATTTAAAATCTTGCATTGTGTGACATCTTCAGGAGTGTCACGTAGGTGATAAATATCAGACCATGTGTGCTTGAGAATGAAACACCTCTGAAGTATGGATGAAGAATTTTTCCTTAAGACTCTTATAAGTGTGAGAAACTTTTACGTCATTTTACAAACCTCATATCCATAGCCATATTATGCTTTTTATCTGAGATACTGGTATTAGGAGGGAAAAAAAAAACATTTTTCCTGTATAGGTCACTGGAAATTTGTAAACAAAGCATTTAGTTCAGTAAGACCAAGCTGTGTGGTTTAGACTCTGAATTGAAAGATAGATTCCCAACTGTGCCTAAGTACTTTGTGAATGTCTTAGATAAAGGGCTTAATAACTGATGTGAAGTTGTTCAATCTCGCTGTTTATTCTTACACATGGGTTTGGAGCCGAGCTGTCGGCTCCAAGTTGGCCGCTTTACTAGCTAAAGATCTCAGAGTAGCCTGATGCCAGGCCCCTATCCCATGATGCTCTATGTCCTACCTCAGATCTAGTTTGCCACTGCAACTGATCGCAAGGTCATCGGAGAGCTCAGGCCAGTAGATTTCCTTTATTGTTTTTTTGACTAATTTTCTACTTATAATTTTTAGATAACTAGAGTATTTTCCCTTTTGATAACGTTTGGGTGATTTAGCCTCTTGAATTCCTTTCTTTAAGTGACTAAAGTAATTTTGTTTGTTTACAGAGCAGTTGCTCTTAGGCCTCGGCCGTTCCTTGGTTTACCCCTATCCTTTTATATAAATATATATGTAGCATTAGTGTTGGATAGGAGTGTGCTAGTTAGTTATTTGCATTTATATCCCATAGTTGTACAGGGATCTGGCAACTCAGGACTGCTAATATTTTTCTTTGTACAGTGTGGTTAGTCACTAACCGTGTTCCTTTTCAGTGTTACCGTATTTTGTTGTTGTACATTGAAGGTTGTTGAGGGATTTGGCAACTAGCTTAGTGTGTTTGCTTATTACTGTAGCTTTAACATGTCTGATCTTAAGGAAAAGCAGAAATCTGGCTTCAAGAAGTGTTCAAAATGCGGGCAGAAAATGGCCATTATGGATGCCCATATAAATTGTGTTTATTGTTTGGGGCCTGTTCACCTCCAGGAGGATTGCTGTATCTGCCACTCCTTCAGTAGTAGGGTTTTATTAGAGAGACAAAGGAAGCTGGTAAATAGAGGCTTGTTGAAGCCAGACTATCAAGAGACTTAAGGACAAGGCTGACCAGACCTCCAAGTCTTCGAAGGGGTCGAAGTCTTCGAAGGCGTCCTTGGAGCCCAGATCATTGGCTCCAAGCCTTTATGTGAAGGTGCCATCCCCATCTCCGCAGTCTTCGAAGCTGTGCACCAAGCAGGTGTTTTAGAGCCAGTCCTCTGTCTTGGAGCCGGTCTATGAAACTTTAAGGTCACACATCCTTCAATCGGAGGCATCTTCGGTTCCTTCGACTCGTTCTTCGAGGACCCTTTCTGATGTGGATGTGGACCAGGTGGTGCAGACCATCCCACCGGCTGTGACTACTCCTCCTCAGAGCTGAGCAGGGCCTTCGCAGTCGGAGGAGGAGGAGGATCTGATGGTTGTGGAGCCTTCGGAGCTGAGACCTGTTCCAGTGCCTTCGGCTCCATCAACCCTGACTTCTTCAATTCCATTGGAAGAGTCTCGGAGCAGACAGTCTCAAATCGGTTCCGGTGTGGGGGGGAGTCGAACCGATGCATAGGTTTCGACCCTTCCTCTTGGAACTTTGGCGTGGATGAGCTTGGTTTCATCCTCTAGTTCGGAGCCCACTGTCTTGGCACTGGGGAAGTTGCCAACTTCTTTGGAACAGGTGGTTTCCTTGCGTTGGAGCAGTGATGCCTTGGATGCCATGAGAAGGGTTATGTCATCTAAGACACACACATCATCAGGTCCTTCCTCTTCCTCCCCTAAAGTGCTGCTTTCTGCCTCTACATCGCAGGTCCCTATGAAGCATCGAGACCCAGAGCCTCAGGTAACCCCATTGGGTGATCCTTGCTCTACTGAGACCTCACCAGAAGCCCCCACTGACCACTGATGAGGTTCCCAGGAAGAGATTATGCAAGAGGAGGTATTTAGATTCCCCACAGGAGTCTTTGACATCAGACACTGACTTAGAGGAATCAGAAGGGTCCCCACGGTCCCCCTCGGAGGATATCTCCTTTGCAGGTATCCTGGAAGTCCTGAAGCAGAGGGGTGAATGGCAGTCCATTAGCCCTTCTAAGGATGAGTCGGTGCTCCTGAAGGCCTTTGGGTCTCAACCTTCCACTTCCTTGGTGACTCTGCCCTTCAATGAGTTGATGAAACTGGTTGCTTGAAGGGTGTGGGAGTCTCCTTATACTATGGAACCGGTCCTTCGGTGGCCCAGCAAGTTTATCACCTCCCCCCAAGACAAGATGTTCCTCAATAAGGGAGTCCCCGTTGATGCCATGGTGGTGGCCACCAAGAAAGAGATGTCAGAAACCTCTTCTACTGTCCATCCTCCTAATAGGGATTCAAGGATGATGGACAGATATGGGGAAATGCATCTTTAGTTCTGCGACATTTGCTATGCAATCACTTAACTATTTGACTCATTTTACCCATCTTCAAAGAGATCTCCTGAAAGAGCTTGGAGATACTCTGCAGGGTAATACAGATGGAGGCTGTCTTTGACAAAGTGACAGCACAACTTAATACCCTTAACTCCATTGTGAACTCGTCCATGCGGCTCATTTCCTATGCAGCTGATGGTTCGAGTCAGGCAGCTGTTTCAGCGATAGCTCTTCTGAGACAATCCTGGATGCACTTATGCTCCTTTGTGGAAGCCTTCAAGCCTTCCTTTGTCAACACCCCATTCGATGGCTCTTCTCTCTTTGGGCCCAAAGTTAAGGAGATTCTAACTAGGTGTGAGCAGGAGGGAAAGATTCTATCTGCCGTAGGAGTCCGTTTTTCCACCCCTACCAGACCATACCCAAAAGGGCAGAAAGGTGGAAAAATGTGGTTCCGAAAGTCCCAAGGAGCTTTCCATAACACGAATAGTGAAGCCCCTCCAGGGGCAGAGGAGGGGGCAATAATGGAAGACGCCGGCCTGGCGGCAGAGGGGGTCTACAGAACCAGGGTACCAGGGATCAGTTCCTTGGTAAGCCATATCAGCGCTCCTGAAAGGAGGCCCAATTGTCCTGCTCTGGAGGCAGTCGGGGGTTGCTTGGCTTTGTATCCAGATGCCTGGCTAGGAATTACAACAGATTCTTGGGTACAAAGCATCATTACCAGAGGATACATCATTCCATTTCTAGAAAATCCACCTGTTGGCAAAAAAATCCCAGACGTTCCACCCACTCTCAGGGATCAAACAGCCATAGAAATCCACAGGCTGCAGGAAAAGAGAGTCATCCAGCCAGTCCCAGCAGACCAGATAGGATCCAGAACTCACTCCAGATTGTTTTTAGTTCCAAAGAAGACAGGGGACTGGAGACCCATCTTGGATCTCAGCAGACTCGACACGTTTGTAAAGAAGGAGTAGTTCCGGATGGTCACGCTTCAATCTTTTCTCCCATTCCTCAGAGTAGGCGATTGGATGTGCTCTATAGATCTCAAGGATGCGTACTACCTCATCAAAATGGCCAGGCCATCCAGAGATCATCTGCATTTTTGGCTGGGAGCCAGTCATTACCAATTCTGAGCACTGCCCTTTGGACTCACAACAGCCCCCAGAGTGTTTACCAAATGCATGGCAGTGGTTACGGCTCACTTGAGGCATCTAGGATTCTGAGTGTTTCCGTATCTGGACAACTGGCTCCTCCCTGCCACCTCCAGGCATCAACTAATTCTGTCCAGGGATCACACACTCAATCTCTGCTCTCAGTTAGGCATCACTATCAATTTCGAAAAGTCTGCATTGTCACCATTGCAGGTTATCTCCTTTATCAGAGCAGAACTGGACAATACCACTGCCACAGTAAGATTGCCCCTGGACAGAATAGCCACTCTCCTAAACCAGGTCTCGGACATTCTGCAGAGAAGAAAGGTACCGGCCCATCAAGTACTGAAACTCCTAGGCACCATGGCAGCTACGCTCATAGCAGTTCCTCTGAGACGTATGCACATGAGGATTCGTCAGTGGTTACTATTCACCCAGTGGTCATACCAACAACTTCCCATGTCATTATTGATCATGATTACAGACTCTTGCAAGAAGGCTCTTTGCTGGTTGACCAGCCAACAAGTTACAGTGGGTCGACCATTTGTTCTCCCACTGCCTTCAGCCACGGTGATCACGGACGCTTCTCTGATAGGGTGTGGGGGGCTTTTTCAGGGAAGAACAGTCCAAGGCACCTGGTCAGAGACAGAGTCACAGTTGCACATCAATGTTCAGGAGCTGAGACCGGTGCTTTTGGCGTTGCAGCACTTCCATGACTCTCTGCCTCTAGGGATGATTGTGATACAGACGGACAACATGTCAGTAGTCTGGTACAGCAACAATCAAGGGAGAACCAAGTCTTATCCCCTGTGTCATGAGGCCTTGAGAATTTGGCAGTGGTCTGTGTCCACCGGGCACTTTCTGATAGCAATGCATATTCCGGGGAAATCCAACGTGACAGCGGACAAATTGAGCAGAGCCATTCTGCTACCGCACAAGTCGTCTCTCAAAAACGAAGTTGCAGAGAAGATTTTCCGCAGATGGGGCCAGCCTTGCTGCGACCTGTTTACATCCCCTATGAATGCCAAATGCAGAAGCTACTTTACCCTGAATCCCCCACCAGGGGAAAGCCCAAGGGACTCGCTCGTACACGATTGGCCCCCGGGACTCCTATATGCCTTTACACCTATACCCTTGATTCCGAAATTCTTACAGAAAGCCAAAACCCTGGGAAGGACTGTAATTTTAATAGCCCCTCTTTGGCCTCATCAGATTTGGTTCCCCTTCCTCTGACTATATCAACTGGAGGAACCTTGGATTCTGGACCCAGTTCCAGACCTACTGACACATTCGTCAGGGGCTCTCCATCCCTCCCTTCATTCCATCAGGTGTTCCGATTCTCCACCTAGCCAGGTCACACGATTTTTCTTCGGAGGTACAGCACATTCTTGTATCTTCACATAAGGCTTCTACTAGAAAGTTGTATGCTAGTAAATGGAAGCGATTTGCTTTTTGGGCCTGTCAAAATAACATTGATCCTTATGTTGCCCCGATTGCTAGTATCCTGGAATTCCTATCTATGCTTTTCCATGAAGGTGCTGCAGCTGCCACTATTAGAGTTCAATTGGCTACCATCTCGAATTTTCACCTTGGAGCTAAAGTTTCTAATTTAATGTCTCACAAATTATGTAGGGCCTTCCTTAAGGGCGCCATTCATCTTAGGCCACCTGTTAGACAGCCCTTTACTCCCTGAAATCTAAATTTTGTGCTGTCACATGTTATTCTTCCCCCCTTTAAGCCTGCATCATCCTGTCGGTTGAAGTTTCTTTTTTGGAAGACTATTTCCTTGGTGGCCATTACTTCAGCACGCAGGGTATCTGAGCTTCAAGCCCTTTCTGTCAACCCCCCATATTTGGTGTCCCATCCAGACAGGGTATCACTGCAGACTAATCCTTCATTCCTGCCAAAAGTGTGGTCTGAGACCAATCTGAACCAAACTATTGGACTTCCCACCTTTTTCAGTAATCATTCTAATCAGTTAGAGTACATGTTGCATAAACTTGATGTCCACAGACAATTGAGATTCTATTTGGACAGGACAAAGGAATTTAGAAGATCTGACCAACTCTTTGTATCTTATGCTGATGCTAAGAAAGGATTACCAGTTTCTAAAGTTACCCTTTCCAAATGGTTAACTGACTGCATCAAAGTTATCTACTCTTCAGCGAACCAAACATTAGAGCATGGCGTGAAGGTCCATTCAACTAGAGCCATCTCCACTTCATCCTATATGGCTCATTTACCTTTGGACACTATATGTGCAGCTGTTACTTGGTCTAAGCTTCATACCTTTATCAGTCATTACAAAGTGGACAGGGCTTCCTTTGGTTCCACTGATCTCAGGAATATACTCCCTTGAGCCACCCTGGATTAGGGTGCTTGGGATGCTACCCATGTGTAAGAATAAACGGCGAGATTGAACTACTTCACATAAATAAGTTATGTACTTACCATAACGTTCCATGTGAGTTGTTCATCTCGCCTTTATTCTTACATTCCCACCCACCTTCCCACTCCAGGGTCTCAAAGAGCAAGTAGACTTGGGATCTGGTAGTCTTGTTCTGGGACTTCTTACTCCAGCTGGAGTATTAGTGAGTTATACTTGCTCATGCTGAGTTCAGCAAACTAGATCTGAGGTAGGACAGCGAGCATCATGGGATAGGGGCCTGGTTTCGAGCTACTCTGAGATCTTTAGCTAGTAAAGCAGCTGTCTCAGAGCCGATAGCTTGGCTCCGAACCCATGTGTAAGCATAAAGGCAAGATGAACAACTCTCATGGAACGTTATGATAAGTACATAACTTCTTTATTTTATTAATGTGTGCATGTATGTGTACATGTAGATACAAACACACACACACGTGTATGTATATGTATATATATATATATATATATATATATATATATATATATATATATAAATAAATATATATTATATGTGTGTATGTTATTGTGGAGCAGCAGATATCATTGTTGGCTCACACCAATAGGATCTCTGGTTTGATTCTCAGCTGGGTTGCCTTCTGTGCAGAGTCTGCATGTTCTCCCTGTGCTTGCATGGGTTTCCTCCAGGTTGTCTGGGTTCCTTCCACATTCCAAAGACATGCAGTAGGTGGATTGGACACTCTAAATTGGCCATAGGTGTGAGTGTGCATGCAAGTTTATAGTATGAAAGAACAATGGCAGCATGGCTAGCCACCTGATGGTGTAAACCTTGGCTCAAGAGGATTGTCATTGTTGAAGTGACACCCTGACCCCATGTGTAAAAATGGGAAAAGGGGTTATGGATAGATGGGTATGTAAGTGCAGTATACTATGCCAAATGCACATCTTGATGATGGAGTATATTACTGTCTCTGTAAGTTGAAAATTGCATTGGTCGATGTCTGAAGATGTTGAACGTCAGCTTGTTGAATGTTCTTTAGTGTGTGAACTTTGCTTGCATGCAGGTAAGTAGTGTTTTGTGGATTAGGGTTAGAAAAAGGGATAAGTAAGGGGATAAATTTAGTGTGTGTGTGAGTGTGTGTGTGTGTGTGTGTGTGTGTGTGTGTGTGTGTGTGTGTGTGTGTGTGTGTGTGTGTGTGTGTGTGTGAGAGCGAGCTACGGGTAGGGTTAGGATTAGAAAAGCTGATTGTTTTAGTGCTGTGTATATGTGGTGGTGAGAGTGCAGTTTGTGTATGTCTTTGTCTTGGATTGTGGTAAGCGAAGGAAGTGTTTTTTGTTAAGTTAGTGTGTAGGACAGGGGTTAGAGGCAGCAGAAAGGTTAGGGTTATCACACAGGAGTAATGTGGTACAAAGGGGTGAGTCATAAATGACAAATTGAACAACAAACTTCATTTTGCAAAATGAAGTAACGTACAGTTGACATTTTAAATGAAGACTTTAGTCATAAATATAGAATTCTACTTTCTTTTTGTGTTTCCCGTTTAACCGTAATATTTATATTATGTAAGGTTACAGAAAATCTAATTTTGCATATAGCAGGATTCTGCACTTCTCTGCATAGTACTTTAAATTATATTTCTGGGGCCTCGTCTTACATGATTTTTATCCCCACACTTAGAAGACTGGGAAATTTCTGAGTAAAAAATTACATGCATTTTCTGAACACAAAAATTGGTAAAACCAGTCTCATATAAAATACAACACATCTGTACAGAACGTAGTTTGTCAAAGATCTTTTTTTTCAGAGCCATCTGTTTCGTAGGTTTCTCTGAAGAGATTTGATCACTTTTCCTGTTGCAGGTCTAGAAGATCTGGAAAGCTATTAAAATATTTTGAAAAGCTCTCAGCCTTGAACTGAAGTGATCTGAACATTAAAAAAAATCATTAAATTTTCTTCACAAAAAATGTAAATATTTCTAACCTATCCCAGTTCCACTCTTTTTTCAAGAACAAACCATTGCCTCTAATTTGGAGGTTCTGAGTTTCATTCCATCTGCTCCACACTGGAGATTACAGTTATTTGATACTAATAGAACAACATCATCATCTAACAACAAATATGCCTACTACATATCCCAAAAGGGGATGCTGTTCACACCTTGGTTACATCTAGATATCCTGCCCATGAAAATAGCAGACAACTAAGGAGACATGACACAACTGTGGTCAGTGTTCTTTGCCCAGTTTGAATACCGACACAGCCCTTACTCCTTAAATACAGACAGAATGTCATGCAGTGGTGGTTCACAGACCCTCAAGTGTCCCCAACTTCCCACAAGACATTATGGGTACACTGTCACATGCCTTCTCCAAGTTAACAAAACAGTTGTTGACAGTATTAGGAAATACTAACTCCTGCAGTATCTGTTCAAGGATAAAGAGATGACTCACTTTTCTTTGGCAGGATAGATTATGCATCAGTGCTTCTGAATGAGAAGCTAGACTGTTAGATGTAGTTTTCTTTCCAGTATCTTGACATATAGTTTCTATGGGAGACTAAGACGTGTGATACTACTATAACTAGATCAATTCCTTCCATTCCCCCTTTTTTAAAAATGGAGACGACTACCCCAGTTTGCCAGTACAGAGGTACTGTTCCATCCCTCTAGGAAACATTGAAAAGGCATTTTCACAATGACACCCCTTCATTATCCAGCACCTTCAGGATTTCTAGCAAAACTGCATCTATTCCTTCAGCCTTACTACAGCATTCATGCTTAATCACTGCAGTGACCTTACCTACAGGCCTGGATGGAAAGATGGAATCAGCACAAAAAAGAAAATGAAAGGGAGGTTTTGTTTTGAACTGAAATCATCCTCAAGCCTTGGTGGGTACCTTTATGTGGTGGGCCCATTCTTTACTAAATCCCACAAAGGTGAGACTGATATTGACAGACTGTCATATACTATATATGGGTCTACTTGAAAAGGTCGAATCCCCACAACAGCGAATCCAAAATGATCGAGATGACATCGCTGAAGTGGCAAAATATTAACACCATAGATTATCAAAGTTTTTCATAGGGAAAATGGACAGTTGTCCACATGCTACAAAAACTGAAACGCAACATGTTGAACCCACCCATGTGGAGAGGCTATGCCCCTCACACCCTCCAACTAAATATACTGACTCCAGGATCACACTATGGTGAGGAAAAGGGCAAATTTCCCAATTTGGCCAACTGCCCATTTTCCCTATGAAAAAAGTTGGTAATTTGTGGTGTCGATGTTTGGCAACATCTCGGTCATTTTGGATATGTGAAGATTTGATGTTTTCAGGTAGAGAAAAAACAGAAGCCAGCTATAGCCAAAACCGGTCTGTTATTTTTGTGTTTTTTTATTTTGTAACTAATTAAATTAGTTTATACAGCTCACAGTTGCTGGCTTCTGTTTTTTGTTTACCAAGTGTTTTCAAGCTGTGCAATTACTTCCTTGGAGGGGAATTCTTTTCTGAGTTTTCAGGTAGATCCATATATATATATATATATATATATATATATATATATATATATATATATATATATATATATATATATACACATATATGTATTTGTATGTATACATGTGTAGATATAAATATATATATATATATATATATATATATATATATATATATATATATATATATATATATATGTAGGACGTTTGCTCAAATAAGCAAACGTCCAAATCCATAATAACCGAACACACTTCAACGAAAGAGCTTTTATCGAAAAAGCAAACACTACATTTACATTTTAGCAGGCGGGGTGAAGTCCCCCTGCACACCCCACTCCACCCCTACTTTAATATTCTCCCTCCGAGACTGCACTACAGTGGGGAGAAGAGAATTTTCCCTTACCTGCACCATAGTACAGCCTCGGCAACAGGCATACCTACACGAAAGTGCTTCTTCGGTGAAAAGCACTTTCGCGTATGTATGCCCGGCCGTTTGGTTTTCGGTCGTTTGCTCATTCGAGCAAACGTCCGGAACCCATATATATATATATGGATTTCCTTCACAAGCTTAGAACTGCATATGGTCGAGACCACAAGACTGAAGTTTTGAAACTTCAAACGTTTTGAATGGAGCTCGTCATACAGTGCGATCTTGTATATGGTATATTTATTTAGCAGGGGGTGCAGGGGGGCTTGTTAACCTGCAAAAACATAAAAAGAAGTTTTGTTTTTATTTTTTTTATTACAATTTTGAAGTTTTAGAACTTAGCTCTTATGGTCTCAACCATTTGCAGTTTGAAGTTTTGAAACTTTGAGCTTGTGAAGTACATACATACATACTGTATATATATCATGGAAACATAAGGAAAAAAGTAAGAGCTACGTGCACTTATTTCAGGATAAAAAAGTGCCCAGCCTTGGCAAAAGCACTAGGGCCAGAGCTGGTAGAAAGACCTATGCAAATTCTTCCAAGAAAGAAAGAGGTCTTGCTGCTATGCTAGGCCCTAATCCAACAGATAATCTAAGAGGCCCGATGGTGGCAATAAAAAAGTGTTCTCCACAAAATGATAAACATTGACCAGACAGACAAGATGCTTGGAAATGGAGAAATGGACAGTAGATGCCAAACAAATTATGTTTTGCTTCTTCTATGCAAATAACCCACAGTTCCCCAAAAGGGGTTTTGCTACAAGAGCAAGGGAAAAATACAGAAGAGAAAAATTAATGAACTAGACAAAATGGCAAACATTATGAATGTCAATTTAAGGTCATTAATTGACTGAATAAAAATTAAAAGATATGTAGACAAGAAAACATTGAGTAAATTGGAAAAGGAAGTAACAAATAAGGTATTCAGTAAGAAAGAAAAAAAGTCCACAAGTATTTACAATAGTAAAGAGAGAGGAAATGAGTCCAGAGAAGAATCAAGAGCGAATATAATGCAGTTTTGTATGCAGGAAAGAAGTCATTGTTAACTAATAATCATAATGCAAAGTGAAAAACGTTTGAAAATGCATTTAGGAAAAGAAAGAATACAAAGAATGGATTCAGAAAAAAAAGAAAAGATAAATGGAAAGTTCATAATTATAGCAACAGGAACACAGCTGCATGTCGATTGTATATTGCCTTGGATAAAATCACAGATTTAATAATCTGCTTAATCTTCTCCTCCTTCTTCTTTCAGCTTTTCCCGGTTAGGGGTCGCCACAGCAGATCATCTGTTATGATTGGTAGTGGAGTTTTTACGGTGTCAAGTTGCCAGCCCAGCACCCAACCTTCCACAGAAGGCACACACACACACACACACACACACACACACACACCTGGGGCCAATTTAGAGTGTCCAATCCACCTACTGCATGTCTTTGGGATGTAGGAGGAAACTGGAGCACCCGGAGGAAACCCACGCGACCACAGGGAGGACATGCAGACTCCGCACAGAAGGCACCCCAGCCGAGAATCAAACCAGAGAACCTCTAATCTGGTTAAATAAGAGGTACCATGTCATTATAAATTTTATTTAAAGTACATAAGCATTATATTATTATGACAGCTACTAAGTAGGGCAGGACCAGTTCGAATGTCACACTGATGGGGAATGGATATGAGTTTAACATGTGTACCAATAACACTTTGTTTTAAGCCGTGATGGTGCAGCGGTAGCATTGTCGCCTCACAGCAAGAGGTACTCCCATTCAATTCTGTGCCGGAGCGCCTTCTGTGTGGAGTCTGCATGTCCTCCCCGCAGTTGAGTAGTGTTTGAAAGACATGCGTGAATGGGCATGCCTTCGTTGAAGGTTGGGCGTCGGGCTAGCAACTCGACACTGTAAAAATCTGCTGCCAATCATTAGCGGACCAGAGTTCCGCTGTGGCAACCCCTAACCGGGAAAAGCCAAAAGAAGTAGAATAACCACCAATAACACTTTGTTTTACAGCACAATAAACCACTCCTTTGCCTGACAAAAAGTATATATATATATTTAGAAAGCTTGTGAGGAAACTATTACTCTGTTTATGTTTATTTGAATCACTTGTCTGTGTACTTAAAGGATTTTCAACTGGAAACAGACTGCCTGCTTTGCTTGGATTACTTTCGAATACTTAGTAATTCTGTACAATTGTATATTTTTTACTATTTTTTTTTACTTAAGACGAGATAAATTTCGTTACTTCTACTACTGTTGTCTGATCTGATTAATATACAGTGGTTAACTAGAGATATATGGACTGAAAATCTTCCACACAGAGAAGTTTCTTACACTGTATGGTTCATAAAATCTATACAAAAGGTAGGAGATAAAGACAAATGTAGGTTATGTTCAGTTCCACATCTTGTTGCAGTGTGCGATACACTCATGGCTGAAGGTTTGTGTACTGAAAAACAACAGTGTGGCAAGGTTGTTACATTGGAGATTTTGTAAACATTACAATATAAATGCAACTCAGAGACATTGGAGACATGAACCACAAAGGATTGTTGAAAATGATGAAGTAGTGATTACATGGGATCACACCATACCAGTAGCTGAGAAAGTAGAAGAAAACAGACAGGCTATTGTAGTTCTATTGTAGTTCAAGAGAAAAAGGCAGAAATAGCATTGATTATTGAAATTGTTTCACCCAGTGACTAAAGTTTCTTACGAACTGGAAGACATAAATTTGTAAAATATCCGGACTTGCAAGCAGAAACTAGGGACCATGAGGAATAAAGATACACAGATAGTTTCACTTGTAGGAGCAACTAGGCTAACAAAAAGGAATCTTCAAAAAAATATTTAAATATGCTACCCATAAAAGTAACTCCTTATAAACTAGAAAAAGTAATAGTTTTGGGTACATTGTAGGTGCTGAGAAGAGCACTTTACGTCAAAGATGGAAGAAAAACTGATTTCATGAACCTTAATTATGCCCTGACTTAGGAACAGGGTCCATTCTTGTTAAGGTATGTAAAAACGTAAGCATTTTGAGAAATTAAACCACGACATAAACCCTTCCAGTTTCACTACCTGCTTCTGGTGCTGTTTCCTCAAACGAAGACATATGAGGCAGATTCATGAGTTCAACAAAGTGCTGTTTCCACCTTTTAACAGTATCCACATGTGGGTCAGCATTTCTATGCCATGATGAATATAGCTTGGGTAGTGTCCTGCATCTCCCTCATCTTATGCAAGATAGTTTGCCAGAGCCTCTTTCAGGCCGCTTGAAAGTCATTCTCCATGGGCTTGTCAAGTTCCTCTTACATTCAGGCCTTTGCTTTGGTTACTGGGTTACTGCTGCAGCTGTTGCTTTCATGGTCTGCTGGTACTTGTCAGTCAGGTCTGTAACCCCCCCCCCCCCCGCTATTTTATTTAATTTGAGCTTGGGAAACAGGTAAGTACAGTGGTATGAAGATCCTTTTCAGAAATGATTTTGGCACTGGAAACAACAAAAGTACGGAGATACAGTAGGAAACTGAAAGTACACATATACAAGGGTGGGCAGCATTGGTACTTCATTTGTATAAGCAGACAGTTGCACACAGTTACAAATTAACAGTTTTCTATAGTTATGTATACACTGCATATAACATACAGTTTGGTACAAGTACAAACATTACTTAAAGATGTTTGTCTTCCTACCAGGAATGGATAACAGAGTATAGGCAAAGAGAAATAGATAAGGGAATGCTAACTGAAAGTCCCTCTCTGGTTGAATTTTTAGTTGAATTTAGAGTAAGAGCTGCTGTTTAAAAGGGATAATTAGTATGGAGTATAAAATATTGCCTGTTAAGTATAAGAAACAATCCTAGGAGGTTAGAAACGATTCAGAAAAGAGAATAGAAAGGATCAATGGAAAGATATCTGTATGTCTCACAAATGTACAACAATGTCCAGAAGGTATAGGATTTTTGCATGGAAGTGTTTGTAAAAGTATTTTAAACCTCAAACACACTTCAGAAAAAATTTCTTCCATTAGACAGCAAGTGTAGGTGTGATGAAAAAGAGAGCGGAAAATGGGAACTTGTTGTTTGGGAATGTAATGAATTGTGGCACATTTTAAAACTTTCCTACATTATACTTTGTCAGAAATGTTGAGGGAGCAAATTGATGTAACTAAAATTATTCTGTTGAGCTGGGATATAGGATTTGAATTGCCTAGACAAAGTAAAGCCTTACTAAGTTTAGTGCTATTGGCTGCCAAGCAAAGCTATTACTAGAAAATGGAAACAACACTTAAAGCAGCTATAATGGAAGTATTGAGTATTATAAATGACAAAAAAAATGGAGGTGGATTCTTTGGAAAAGGGAAGGAACAATTTACATTGAAATAAATGGAATTGATAGGAACAATACATGGAGAATGATATAGACTAGAAGGAGTGAGGTTTAAAGGACAGCGAGAACTGAACAAATTATGTTATGCTTCAGTCAATGAAAATTGTTAAAAAGAAAACATGTATACTGCATTAAAAGTAACAGTGGAAAATATTATGTTTTTTTCTAGTAATGTATTCAAACTCATGTTACAATTTAAAATATATAATGAAAATATTTAAAAAAGATGCATAGCTTTGCAGTGAGTGAAGTTGTACTTTTATGCAGAAATTAGGTGTAGTATCTAGCCAGAAATATTTATTACTCTTTAATGTTCAGTGGTTTTGCAGCAGTATATATAGATGCAAGATGAGACTGTGAAGATGTTAGTACTGAGCAAGGTGATGTCAGCCTTGAATAGTACATGCAAGATCATATGTAGATGTTAGCAATGATTATGATAACCACATACATTTACTTTGTAGTAATGTTAAGTGTAAAATAATATAGTACAAAAGTGCATGCAGTTTAAACAGTACATGCAGGATAATAAAGTGGCATTGAATGGAAAACCTCTTTCTTTAACATGACAGATTCCTTCATTCTGCCGTCTAGAACTGACAATCACTGACCACCTTTTGGCCACAACTCCTTGCCACCACCTCAGCTACTGGGGTCTTAAAAGTTGTATTCAGACTCAACATTCCCCCTCTCCAGATAAATGGAAGAAGGTCATGTGGAGGTTGTAGTTGAAACATACACAGAAAATACTTGATTAGTAGATTCCCAGAAGATCATCAGTATATGTTTTTTTTTTTGCATCTCTCTAGATTTCGGCTGAATAAAAGTGGATTGCCATCTATAGATGATGGAGGAGAATACGTTAGGAACTTGTTCATGAGTGATGGCAAAGGAGATCATAAGACTGATCATCAGATGGGTACAACAGTAGTACTGTGGGCATTGTACTGGACTGTATTATTAAAGTGAAAAATGGCAAAGCTCTCAGGTTGCTAGTCAATTCATGTATCCATCCTCATGTATGGTACTGAGCTTTAAGTAATGAATGAATGAGGAAGTCATGGATAAAAATGGCAGACGTTCATGTACAGGCTGTCCTGATTTAGTCTTCCATGATAGAGTGAGGCCAGCGGTCAGGGAGGATCTGTGAGTACTATCACTTCTTTATGGTAACATAAATCAGTTGATTCTTTTTTCGGGGTGGGGGGACTTAGTAAGGATTCTTCCTGAGTATTTTCCATAGGTAATGCACAAAGGATGGCCTATTGAAAGAAGATCTCAAAGCAGGCCCAGGACATGTTGGAGGGATTATATCTCTCACTTTGCCTGGAAATATCTTGGAATCTCACAGCATGGGTTGGAGTCTGTTGCTGGTGCTAGGGGATCCTAATTTAGCCTACTTTGCTTGCTACCACCTTGACTCTCACCAGGAATAGTACTTTAGAACATGGGTAGATCTCTCACAGTTTTTTTAGATAGGTCTTCAAACACAGAATGACAAAATAGACTAATCCAGGAGTTACTGTTTTATGATATTTGCATTTTATGCATGCAGGGCAGTGTGACAAAGAATTCATCATTTGGTTATACAATTTTCCCAAGTTCTTTTTGGTAAGACATAGCAGAGGCACTGGTCTCATTACCAGGAAGTTTTTTTTAGTGTTATCTTAAGCTGAATCCTTAGACCTAACAATTTTTGTCTTTTTTTATCAAACTGTAGTAAAATTAAATGAAAAAGTATAAATGAATTTTGTAAATCATGATCCATTGACCACTGTCCTGTGCTGAAAGGATCATTTTACTGAAAACATTCACCTTTAAATCACTACAAACTCTTGAAGTTTATTATATGAAGTGATTGCAGTGTGTGGCAATACAGTAACTTAACTTTTATCAAAAAAATTTTTTTCTATTTCTGCCATGATGTTTTCTTAGTGAGGTGAGTTTCAGAGAATCATGCGTAGATATACTGTCATGGACATCAGACGCATGGATGGAATTCATAAAACTTACCATTAGATGTATGCAAAGTGCTGAATGTGAGATAGATAGCTCTTTTACTCATAAAAGAAGATGACTAGCCATTTTGTGGAAACAAAATATAGTGATTCCTAATGATTTATTTGAATACAGTGACAAAGACTGTATGTTTACTAAAATAATTAAGATGTCAGAACAGAATATTTACCCTTGCTAACACATATTAGATACCTGGTTTTGCAGCTAAACAAAGAAATGAACAAAAAATATTTAGAAATACTACTCATGAATCTAAAGCGAAGTCTGATTTTAGGTGGTGATTTTAATTATGTTCTAGATAGAAATGACACAAGTGTTGCAAATGTCCCAAGAGTATCTGTATCAGCATGAGCTTTGAGAATTTGGGCTAGTTCACTTTTAATTAAAATACCTCTGTAATATACGAGATGAGGATTCATTAATGTTCACACAATACTCGCGTGTCTGTGACTCATTCAAGAATTGATAACAGTGTTTGTTTTATATGAACTGAAATCCCAAATACAAAATTTTAGGATAGTTCCTTGCTTGAGCGCTAGAATCTCTAGATATGGAATTTCTGCATATATGACTAAATCAAAAGATTTTCAGGATTGATTAAATCATGAATTAGAATAAAAGTAAAAGTAAAAAAAAAAAAAATATATATATATATATATATATATATATATATATATGACTTCCAAGATGGCTGCACACTGAGTAATAGCTTATTTTCAGCTCTCCCAGAGTGAAAACAGAAACTCAGAAAAGAGAGACAATTAACTTGTCTTTTTGGGTAAATTCAGTAACTGGCTAGTAAGTACACTGCCTGTATGCTATCAAAAAAGAAATTAAGAGAACCTGAAATAAAATCAGTCTTAAAATGTGAGGAGAAAACACTGACTGGGAAGAATTATGCAGCTGTTCAGCAAAAAGCAGTGCAAGACATGACTTCCAGTAATCTACTAGAAAAAATAAGCAAATGTACTCAGAGATGATTAAAATAAACAAAACATTTTAGGAGTATATAAACTCAAATGACAAAAGGCTGGAAAAAATGGAAGAAGCTTTAAACAGATATTCAGATGAGGTGATAAAACTGCATAAATCAGAGGTTGTAATAAAGAAAAGGCTGGCTGAATATGAGACTACTCAGGAAGAGACGTTAAAATAATAATAGTATTAGAGGACAGAGTCTATAGGGAAAGCATGATATTTTCTTCTGTGCCAGAGAAGCTGGAAGGAACAGACTGTATTAATTTTCTGAAATCACAAATAAGCAATTGGACTGTTATTCCACCATACCTTTCATCCTTTTAGCGCAAAAAAATCTGGACAAAGCCTGACAGAAGGGGGAGGGGGGGGACAAAGGCCCAAAAATAGGGACAGGTTTTTAATATTGCTCTTATAAACTTAGAAAGTTGCTAGAATAACAGGAGTTGGGTTAGCATGCATTTTTCTGAAGGCTATGATGTCAAAACACAAATGTGTATCATTATTTAATGACATAAATCCACAGATCATCCCAGTGATTTGCCTGAAAATCACAAATTGTATGAGGAACAGATAAAAAATATGAGGCAAAAGTGTGGACATTATGTGAAAATCTGTACAGCTGAGAGGTATGTATTCCACAGCAGGAGTTCTTAATTGGAAGGTCACATTGTGTATATGCTCCATACCTGACCATGAGAAAGCAACCTGGACTTTTAATAGTAAAGGTGCAATCCTACCAGCAGAAGGAGTTGACTCTAATAAAACTTTGACAGGAGGACAAAGTACTAATAGTGAGAAACAGTAGAGTGTTTGTGGGAAATGATTGCTCATTGCACACTAGGCAGAAGAGAAGTAAATTTATTCCAGTAATAAGGGAATGCTGAGAAGCAGGCATGAAATTCAAGTTGCTATATCCATCTCTTTTCAAAATATTCTTTCCTGGAGGGTCAAAATAATTTTTTGATGCAATACATGCTAAGGAGGAAATACAAAAGTTTGTCCAACAAAAAGTGAGCTGTCAAACAGAAGGAGGTTCTACTTCTTGTTCTTGTAGTAATAAAGCCCATAGAGAGACTTTGCCAGTGAAACTTTTCCCATTGTTTCAAAGGAAAATGCTTGAGAGGCAGAAAAAAAGCACAAACATTTGCTAGAAAAAACAGGAGTATGTTGGAAATGAAGCAGAGACTGGATTTGGGAGATCAACAGGAAGAAAACCAGCAACTTGGAAACTGACATTTAAATGTGGGATTACAAGGCATTCATTATATTTGTGAAACATGACAGAACAAGGAAACCTGGAAATTGTGGACAACTTTGACTTTTGTTAAACTTTTATGGGAACTCCAATGCATATGCCCTACTTCATGACATTAATGTTTGGAAGAACATTTAGGAGAGGGGAACAGGAAGGAAAGAGTTAACTGTAAGTAAAACAAAATTCTGTTCTTAACAATGGTATTTTTATAATGCATGATATAAACTGGATGCTATAAAGTATTCTCAGTTATTTTTGAGTGCAATAATGATACTAAAGTAAACAGGTGCCCCTGTTTCTTTTCTTCTACTTTCTTTCTCCTTGTTAAGTTTTAAGAAATATGGGCACTGCACTGTAAGGAAAAAAGAAGACAATTCTGGACAAAAGAGCATTATACAAGAAAAATTTATATGCTTTTTTTTTTACTCCTGACTAGGGGAATGACTGAACTAAGACCATTGGCTTGATCTAGTAACAAGTTTTAAGGTGAAGCAAATAAATAAAAAAAAACACTGAGTATAATAAAAAAGTTTTCCTCTAGCATGTAAATGAGTGCTTGTAGTAGAAGCAACTGGGTATCTTGTTCACATGTCTCTATGGAGACAATCTGATAAGGGGCAATAAAAACATAATACTTATTTCTTTCAATGGCTAGGAGATAATGTTTTCTCAAAGCATTCAAGTGTTTTTCTAATCTTGGAGAGAAATAAAGATAGGAAAAAACCGACAATACCTAGTAGAAGTACATGTACCGTGTATCTTAACATGGATAACCTTCCTTATAGGTTAATCCAAGTTTGTGAATGTGTCTATCAGTCTGGTACAATTGTTCCTGTTAGGAGGGTTAATATTTGAAAATATATATAATTTTGTGTGTTAGTATTAACTTAATAGGTTTTAGGGGTGTTCTGGGGGTGTTTTTTTTTGTTTGAGGTTTTCACTACAACAAAAGGTTTTGTAAGATATGATATAGGTTCAAATGGTTATTACAATAAACTACTGTGAAAAAGTTCAACCTGCCAAACATTAGTGTATGTGTGTAACACAAAAGCTGCAAATAGACATTTAAAAAATATATTACACATAAAGGTGGAAACAATAACTTCTTAACATAATGGCGACACTTTGTATATTATCATTAAATACAAATGGGCTTACAGATTATATATATATATATATATATATATATATATATATATATATATATATATATATATATATATATATATATATATATATATATATAAAAGAGTAATGAATTATATTAAAATATGTACAGTGCAAATACCTATGCCATAGGAGACACATTTGGAAAGAAATGAGCATGGGGATTTGATAAAGAAAATATTTCAGGATGGTTATTCAGCAGAATGTCTGGGACAAAAGAAAGTGGGTGTACTTATATTAATTGCAAAATGAGATCCAATAGTGAGTAATAAAGAGGTAGTAATGGTACTGACAAGGAAGAAGAATTACACTGGCATGTATTTATGTTCCACCTTAAAACTGCTATGACAGAGATTAAGAAAGTTATGGGAGAAGTAATTAGCTTTCAGCAGGGAATATTACTTTATAGGTGGGGACTCGAATTTGATTTGCAGTAGTGAGGATGTATCTGGGTTGCCCAGAAGGGAAAATATAACAAAACATGATAGATTTATGAAGAAATTTATGAAAATATTTGGCATGGAAGATATGAATTCAGTAGTAAGAATTCGGAGTGAATTTAAATATTATTCCACAAAGTACAAAAACTGGGATAGGCTAGTCAGAAATTGTATTTCACAGGAATGTGTGCATTTAATTGAAGGTTTTGGTACACATCCAATAACTGTTTTGGATCACGCCCCAATAATAATTAAAATAAAAATAGAGGGAAATGAAATAAAAATGAGATACTGGTGCTTTCCCACCTATCTGGTAAAAAGAGAGGAATTTAAGGAACAGGTAGTGGAAATTATTCAGGAAAAGATAGGTAAGGAGTGTGAAATGAAATGAAAGTGGAGTTTAAACATAGGGTGGAAATAAAAGAAAGAGATATGGTTAAGTAACAAGAATTGTTTAGAAGGAATGACAAAGGTTAAAGTATTGCAGAAAAGGGGGGAATCTCACAAAATAATAAGAGGAGAAGTTGCAGAGTACTAAACAGAAAATAAGGGGTTACCTTGACAATGCATGAGTTTAGAAAAACTGCTGTTAAGCAATTATTTTTTTTTTTGAAAATAACTCCAGAGTACAAAACACTTTTAGCACAATTACTCAAGCAGCAGAAAGTAGAAAGGGTTGTTGCCAAGCTTAGGGAGTCTACAACAAGGAAGATAACTAGCGATCCTGTAGAGGTACTAGAAATGTTTGAAATTTTATGAAAATCTATGTAGAGCAGAGAAATATGGAAATGAAGGAAAGGTACAGATGGAAATGTTTATAGAAAAATTAAATATGCTAAGGTTAGATGTAGATGAGCCTCAATTACTAACAGGATAGGAGAAGATGAGATAAAATGGCGATGTATAACCAATCTGCAGGAAAGTCCCCAGGAATAGATAGTATTCCTGTGGAAGTTTGGACGCTAGGAGGGGAAAAGCCGATAAAGATCTGGAAAGGTTTGTTTAACAGTATTGTAAAAGGAGGAGAAACACCAATATTCTAGAAGAAAGTGGTGAGGGCTGTAATACCTAAAGATGGTAAAGACCCATCACATTCAGCTTTCTATAGGCCCGTTTAAATTCTAAACCATGATTATAAAGTGTTTATGTCTATAATGGTTAAAAGAATGGCAAAGGTGATGCCAAAATTGATAGATATGGATCAGTGTGTTTTTGTGGAAGGGATCCAAACATTTGACAACATTAATAAACAATGATGATCCAGACGGAAGCAGAACGTAAGAAAATACCACTGTTTTTGGTGGATCGTGCTGCAGAGAAAGCATTTGACAGCTAGAATTTTATGAGCAGGGCAATAGAAGCATTTGGATTCCCTGATAAAATTATAAGGTTGATTAAGAGGATATATGAGGAATTGGAGGTGAAAATTAAAGTGGGTGGGTTCCTTTCTGATAAGTTCTGTTTTATCAGAGGAGCCAGGTGGGGGTGTCCTCTTCCCCCTTTTTTATTTGTGTTATATTTAAAACCATTGGCAAAGAAAATAAGGGACTCAGAAATTCATTGGCATAATTGATATGGTAGTCAGTAAAAGCTGGGTTTATTTGCAGATGATATTATTTTACACCTGATAAAATCAGAAAAGGACAATTCAGTGTTGTGGAACCTTTTGAAACAGCTTCAAGTATTTTCAGGATACAAAATGAAAATAAAACAAAGGCAATAACTGTAAACTATGTACCCGCACATGAATTGGTTCAGCAATAGCCATTTTTATGGGAACATGGTAAAATGAAGAACTTAGGTGTATGGATTGAAAATGATTCAGTTACGGCAGCTATGGATATGTGGGAAGAGACTAAACAAAAAATAATACAAAAACTGAGAAACTAGAAAATCTGTTTTATGGATATGGATAGCAAGATACAAGCAGTTAATATGTTTTTAGTCTCTTTAGTTTTATACACTGGTCAGGCATATTTTTATCAACCAGAGGAGAAGTTGTGGATAGCAATTAATAAAGAGTTGAAGGATTTTATCTGGGAAGGGAAGACGGCAAGAGTCAAGTGAGATAAGCTGATCCTTCCAACAGAATAAGGTGGTTTATGATTACCTGATTCGAAGGGGTGTTTCAGAGCTGTACAGTTAAGGCCTTTATACAAAGCACAAGCAGAATGCTATAATTCGAAGTGGAAAGGGATGATGATGAAATGGGGGGGGGTCAAGGAGAGAGAGAGACTGGGATTTTGAATCCAAATCCTTAAGGAGAATAGCACTAACCATACATTATATTATATTCATAAAGTAGAAGGAAGTACTCTAAGAGCTAAGCCAATGTGGGAATGAGGAAAGGAGATTCCTCTGATATGGATGACTGCAATTAGGGATACAGACAATAGACAAGAGGGGACTGGAATTTACCTCTTTCTTCCCTATCACATCTCCAACATTTGAGAACTGGAGAAAACTGGTAAAGGAACCAAGGTATTTTGAGCAAATAATTAGAGAGGGAACAGTAATAGAATGGGAAGAGGCCAAGAATTGATTTGGACTGCAGGCTAGAGATTGCCTTCCCTATTGAGGATTGATAACAGAGTGTAGGCAAAGAGAAATAGGGGTATCCTAAATAAAAGACCAGCACTGGTAGAGTTTTTAGTAGAATCTAGAACAGAAGCTGCTGTTAAAAAAAGAGATAATTAGTAGATCATATAAAGTATGTGATGTATCTTTATATTGTATTTAGAACTCAACTATCTTCCTTTTTTTGCATTAACAATGTTCATATGTCTGTTATGTACTTGGAGCTTTTCTCCCCGGGCCTCCGCTGAAAATGGACATGTATCCAGTCGGACTCTCCCGGTTAACAAATGTAAAATAAAATAAATAAAAATAAAATAAATAAGTATTGCATGACAACTGTAGGAACCAACCAAAGGAGGTTAGAAAAGATTGGGAAGAGAAATCTGATAAGTAATTCACAAATAAGCAGTGTAGGGATATATGTATGACTCCCTAATATGCAATAAGGTCTAGAAGACTTAGTATCTTTGCTTGAAAGGGTTTACATAGCTATTTTATACCCCAAGTGAATTTTTACTCAGGTAGATAGCAAATGTTGGAAATGTGATAGGGAAGAAAGAGGTAACTGAGATTGTAATTCTTGGGAGTGTAACTTGTTTACAGACTTTAAAAATTACTTGCTGACTACTCTATCAGAAATACTAGGTTAGCGAATTGGTATAACTACGGAAATAATTTTTTACAGATATGATACAGAACTGGAGTTGCCTAGACATTGTAAGGCCTTTCCGGAAGCTAATTATGGTGGCCGCCAAAAAAGCAGTTACTAGAAAATGGAAATCATAGTCCAAACCAACTGTACTAGAAGTAGTGAATATAATAACAGAGATAAAACAACTGGCAATGGGATCTTTAGAAAAGGATAGGAGCAAATTACATAGAAAAAGTTTTGAAAAAATGGGAATTGTGGGAACAGTACATGTAGGATAATGTTTTGGAGGATAAATGAGGCTTTGAATGAACTATGTAATGTTGACTGACATTGACTGGATCAATTATAAGTGATGTATAATATTTGCAACTAAAACTATGTTAGTATTTTTGTTTTCATTTATATAAATATATGATTACCTATGTCATAAGTGATAATTTATTAAAGATGTTTCTTGTTTAAAAAAATGCTCTTTCTTTTCTGCCTGCTAAGTATATAATCAAGCTGATTTTGGTACTTACTGTCTGGTGATATCCATGTGTAAAGCCATCTCTTAGGATATTGAACCTAGCACTGTGAAAAGAAAAATTAAATTTTTTACAAGGACTACTGATAAGAATAAATACCATTTAGGGTGAAGAAGTGTTCTGCAATAAAATGCCAAATTCCATGAAAATATACATTTTGTTTAATTTCTGGACAGTCCAGATGCCAGGATGTTACAGTATGCCCCCCCCCAAAAAAAAAAAAGTGCCCCTGCCCTGAATAACATTTATGTAGTCACATGTATAAACAAAGCATATGAAAAATTAAGCTAAACTGTTTATTAAGTGACTGTAATCTACAGGCTGTATGAATCTTGCTTGATAATTTCTTCTTCACATCTGTACTGTAGTTTATTGTGTGCCTTTTGCTTTATGACCTGGGCTGTGGTTGAAAAAGGACTTCAGACATGCCCACCTTTCTGGTTATCAAATAAAAGTAAACAAATGAATAAATAAAATAAGATGTTATACAGATGATGTTAGAAAATTACTTTTTATCAAGGCAGAGGTTGTGCCAAGGGGCAGATTACTTTCAGGGATTGTGGAAGCATGATATCCTTAACTAGTTTACATTAAGCTAGGCTAAAAGAAATGGAATAGGAGAAGGAAGATACAGACGGAGAAGGGAGGTTGTGGCTAGATTGTCTTTTCACTTGAAATTAGGTAGGGTTTTTATTTAATGAAACAGGTGGCTGAGCATCTGTCAACTTATTGCAGAAAGGAACTGCTGTGGAATGAGTTCTTCATATTAATGGTACATCAGTTTTCAGTTTATTGTTGTACTCAGTGTATGCGTTGTGATGGTGAATTTAGCATGCTATAGTTAGAATGGTCAGTGAAAATGAAAGGTGGTTCTTCATGATATTTTGAAGCATAACGTTGTGCAAATGACATAATTGAATTGTGAATTCCAAGAAATGAATTCACAGAATTGGATCACCCCTTTTTCTGAGATGGCATGACCTCAGAGTAGGAATTACAAGTATATGAAGGTATGAGGGCTACAGAAGTGCACAGGAGAAACAGACATGTTTTTTCATGAATTCTCAAGTAAATTCTCTTTTCAGATTTCTATGTTGGCTGATATCTTTGTAAAGTGTAAGCTCTGAGACTCAGCACTAAAAGTGTGAAATTCTGTTTGGAGTCTTTCCTGATGAATTTAGATATATGACATTTCAAACTGCCACACATCTCCTGATGGCTCTTGTGTATCAACCAGCATGTGATCTTTCTGTCACCCCTGACAGATACAGATGTGTCACATGAAACAGGTGCAATGAATGCTTGTAGGTACAGTTGGCACTGAAAGCATAAAGCTTTAGAGTGCTTTGTATTTTTCTTTTTAGCCCTCACCCACTTGATCTGAAGGATGTCATGACCTGCAGTGGTCTGAACAGGGTAGCACAATCTGCCTGCATGCCATTGGTTATGCTGAAAGCAAGCACTTCTTGCACCTCTGACTTTCCCATTCCTAGATGGCTGTATAGTATGTGAGTTGCTTGGGTGTCAGCCTGCCTTTGCTCTAAATTTCCTTTTTTCGTAAAGCAAGTAGCTAAGCATATGTCAGCTTAGGGAAGCTGAGTGCAGTATAAAATCCAACACAGCTGAATAGAAATAGTATCACATTGGATTATAAATGTCAGATAGGAACAACTCGACAACTGTGTGCTATCTTCTTTGTTGATGAACATACCTTGGCTCAGGAAAAACATTAAACATTAGGAAGTCATATGTGGACTACCCACTATGCTCATGTGATGCTTAAATAATTTAAAGGACTGTGTTTTTATTTGTGTGACTTGTTCCAGTTACTGTCATCACTATTCTCTTCCTTCATAGTGACCTCAACCACAGCAATCAGTTTGTTCAGGCCCTGGCTCTTTGTACCCTCAGCTGCATGGGCTCTGCAGAAATGTGCCGCGATCTAGTCTCGGAAGTGGATAATCTTCTACGAAATTCAAATCCTTACATCAAGAAAAAGGTCAGTGCAGTTGTTACAAACGCAGACAATGGCCAAGGCGGGGAGGGGAGTTAACAAAAGAAAAGCATCTTCAAAAAATTGGAGCTGTAGTTTAGCCTCTGTGCTTAAGTATACTGCATATAACAGGTACATGTCAGTTATCCTTTTCTTGTTCATAAGGCATTTTGTTGGGCTGCAACCTGTGCAAGAGCTGGAGTATTCTGGGATTAAGATGGTGCCAGTAACTCAGTATCTTGTTGCGAAAGGTAACATCCCAGTAAACTTGTGTGTGGTGCGGTACTCATTTATTTTGCTCAAGTGACAAATGTATTCCACTGCTGGCACAGACATCTGCATGGAAAACTAGGGACTGTCTTTAGTAGAGCACAGCTGTGAGCGTCTTCATGGTCATCTGCAGATTTAGTACTACAGTTAAATGGTTTGAATTCCACTTGCAAACAACAAATCGTGTGCTGTTTAAATTCTGCACTCATTTAAAGAAATACCAGTACCTAAAAAACTACTGTTTTCTCTTATCATCATCATTCTGTTCATATAAAAAACAAATAGCTGTATGCTAATAAATTATTTCAGGAAGTCTAATTAAGGTTGTCTGTTTCTACTCATTCGTTAAAAGGGTGTGATGGGTATTGTTTGAGGACTATTGCTAATTACTCTACTGTCTGAGAAACAATGTGCGTTTTCTCACCCAGGGATGTTATTCCTTTCTAGCAGACAACACAGTATGTTGTAACTCTCAAAGCTTTCATTAAGCGTAATCATGCAGCGTAGTCACTGTATGACTTCATTTAACTCATTCTTGCAAGCTGAAGCATGACCTTCTATGCCCTACAATAAACTAAAGGGACAGCACACAGGCTCTTGGAAGACATGGCCGTAACCATGCATTTATGCATCAATTCAGGACAGTTGGGGAATTGTTATTCTTATCTTCATTCAATCCGTGTTAAGGTTATGCATAAAGAGCAGGTTGGATTAAACTAATTAGACAACTGTCAGTCGCTCCAGCATGACAGGTTCTTATCTTGTCAGAAATAGTCTCTCACAAACTGTACACAAAGAGAGACCAGATGATGAACTGCTTTGAAACATGGGCCCGTCTCATAGTGTACTTACTCCCAGGCAATTCATTTGGAGGTCCTTTTTCTGGCAGACTTGATGGTAGTGGTCTGGCTGTCCAAACACACTATCCTTTACTCTCATTTTACTACCTGCATTTATTTATTTTGTTTGTGTTGGTTTACAGGGGTAGAGCACTGGTCTCCCTGGACCTTTTCCAGACTCAGCCCGGGGGTGTTGTCTGATTAAGTGACTTGCTCAGAATGACAAAGTTAGGCAACGAAAGCTGCGAGGATCAAACCTTGGACCACTGAACCACTGGATCACAGGAAACAACTCGTTAACAACTCCTTAATCCTCTACACCAACTTCCAGACCTTATTTTCTTCCTTTTAAGCCTACGTGTACCCTGGCTGCAGCATGCCAGTGACATTTAACCCCACTTAACATTACCAGTCATGAGGGAGGCAGAAACCTCCTGAAAAGCAGAACAAAAAAGTAAGAAATTTCTTTTTAAACCCTGTTATGATCATCTGTGTAGACTACAAACTTAGCCCATCTGTCCTGGCTTTGCTTTTATGAAAGGTTGGGTGAGTGGATGTCTGGCTGATTTTGGGGTCAAAATGTCACTTTCCTTCTTTTGTAAGCCCTCTTTATGGCCACATCTTAGCTGCTATGTCTCTTTCTTCTGTAAATGTAATTGCTTCCTGCCTGCTTATCCTAGGTATATATTATTCAACTATCCATAACCTGCTTCTCTTACTTCCACTGCTACCTTTCTTTTTGATTTAGATAAACAACTCATGCTTTTCTTGAACAAAAAAATAACTAAATAAAAATAAACGTTCAATACTTTCAACCTGCTTTTATTTTTACAGCATGAAACATGCCCTTCTGCGTAATATAGTTATAACGGGACCACACACATATGTTCTTGGAAGAAATGGCTGGTGGGGGCATGCATTTAATTAGTAGATCAGCAGGCCAGTCAAAGATTGTTTTTTTTTTGCTCCCACCTTCTACCTTGCCTGTTAACTCTTGTACCTTCACTCAGTTGGCCCATTTGTTTTTGGGAATGTGAGTCAGACATTCCTGGGCTAGGCAAGACCTCTCAGGAACCACCATCAGCCCTCTGTTCCCAGGCAAGAATCAGGTGGTCGAGGGAGTAGGACAACTTGCTGTTCCTGGAGAAGTGGCCTACATTCTCCCCTTGGGAGCACCCCTCATCCTTGATCACTCCTTTGAGCCTGCAATCCCTCCCTCCCAAAGAGGAAGCATGCATCTGAATGGCAGTTTTCTCTCAGCGGAACAGTGCCAGCATGGAACTTCACTAGGTGAATGCCATGTGCTCCCATTAGGTGTCACCCACGTGGCGAGCCATTTCATTGGTTCATAGGTTGGTACTAGACTATCAGCACTAGGGCCTATACAAGCCTAGCCATAACAATTCCCTGGTTATTTCCTCCCACACTATTTACTTCCCTGGACCCTTGTCTAGCAGGGTGACTGACGTGATCCCCGGGGTGAATTTCCTTTCTCCCATCCAATCATCAAGGTTCCTTTTGAAGAGGGCCAAAGAGGCGCTGTGCTTGACATGTATGGGCCGTCTATTCCAGAGTCTGGGGAGTCTCTGGGTCAGGAACCTATCCTTCCAGCATGTTTTGTTTATTATGATGACAAGATTTAGATCCCTGGAGCGTGTGGCTCTGAGGGATTGGGATTTCTTTAAGTGTAGCATATCCAACAGCTCTGGGTTTGACATGGCCTTGTATGTTAAGCAGAGATCGCCTCAGAGTAGACGATATGCAATATTTTTGCCTCACTCTGCCTAGGATTTGTAAACCAGCAGCAGCCACTGGCTCCCATGCTCCCTGACTAGCTCCTAAAGGCACCTGAGCTCCTACCTGAACTCAAGTGAGCTGTGACATAATCAGGGCTTTCCCCCTGTATGCCATAGAGATGGCTTCCCAGTCAAAGTATTGCTATCATTATTTCATCATTTTGGGTCACTGTTCAAGCAATACTGTGATAGGCTTGGATGGAACTAATTAGATGGCTGACATTCCCTTCAGCTTAGCAATTGGACATGCTTTTAGTGGCTGCCTATCACAAGTACCCACAGCAGTGGCCAGTTGGTGAGCTGCTCTGCAACCATAGCCTAGTCTTACAGAACATTTACCCTCTGGGAACTAATGTAGATGGGCATTTGCCAAACCACTTCAGGACAGGAGCCTGGATTTCCAAACCATGTACTTTTGTCCCCACACTGCTCCCTAACTTTCATCCAATTCTGTTCTTCCACCACATGATGGATAAAATTGTCCAAATCCCCAAGTACATTGGACTGATACTTGTTTCATTCCCATCCTTTAGGTGTCTATGAAATCATTCAAAATTTTCTCATTTAAATTAATCTAATCAAATCATTGCAAATAATCCTTCATAATTTAGTATTTTGGCGCCAGATAACTTTTTCTGCATTGCCTAATGTCTGATTACTCATGAGATCATTACTTCTTTCCTGTTCATTTATGGGTCCCCTTCACATGGTCGAGACCTTATTATCGACTTTTGAAATGCTGACCATGGGGAAACGCTATCTCCGCACAGCGCGGAATGGGAAAATTTCCCACTTCCGCACTGCAGTGCGATCTCGGAGTTGGTATATTAAAGTTACGGGGGGTGCAGTTTAAGGTAAGTGTTTGTTGTGTGTTTATGTTTACTTTACATGGTCGGCATTCCGAAAGTCGATCATATGGTCTCGACCATATGAAAGTCGACTTTCTGGAATGTCGACCATGTAAAATAGACCCATATATATATATATATATATATATATATATATATATATATATATATATATATATGTGTGTGTGTGTGTGTAGGTTCATAGGTTCATAGGTAGGTACTAGACTATAAGCTTAGCCAGAATTGTGTTGGCTTTCGCCGCCCCCTTAGATTAGTTCCCTGTGCCTCTGTCCAGCAGAGCCATTGAAGTGATCCTGGGGTAAACTTTCTATTTCCCATCCACTCGTCAAGGTTTCTCTTGAAGAGTGTTAGCAAGGAGCTCTGCCTAATGTAGACTGGAATCTTGTTCCAGAGCATGAGAAGTCTCTGGGACAGGAATCTATCCCTCCAGCACGTCCTATTTATTGTTGTGGTGAGGTTTAGATCCCCAGAGTGTGTGGCTTGAGGGGATATGATTTTCTTTAGGTGGAGCATGTCCATCAATTCTGGGTTGGACATGGCCTTGTATGTCAGGCATAGATCACCTCTGAGTAGGCGGTATGCAACTGAGTGCAGCTGGAGTTTCTTCAGTCAAGCTGCATAGGTTATCTGTTTGAGGACAGTGATCCTCTTGGTGAGGTACTTCTGTGGTCTTTCCAGCTGTTGCAGGTGTCTTGTAAGATACATCCCAAATGGGACATTGTACTCTATGATGGGTCTGATGAGTGATGCATAGAGGGGCACAATGACCTCTTTTGATCTGGATGCAAACCTTTTTGTGATTAGATGGGCCACATAGGAGAATTTTCTAACCACTTTGGCAATGTGATTATCAAAGGAGAGATTACTATCTACTTAGGTCCCCAGATCCCATATTACGTCTTCCGTATTTAGGGGGCTACCAGCTATGTGGTAGTTTGTGGGTACTTTGTTTTTTCCAAAGGGGATGACTATGCACTTTTTGGCATTTAGCTTGAGGCCATGGTTTTGACACCAGATATCTGTCTCAGTGAGACCCTTTTGGAGGATGTCTGTGTCAGTCGGAGAGTCATTTATAGCCCCTAGTTTGCCATCGTCTGTGAACATAGCCAGCCATAGACCTCCTGTGCTTGCCTGTACCTCTGAGAAGTATTTGCCGAACAGGAGGGGTCCTAGGACTGAGCCCTAGGAATGCCACTTGTAACCGGTTTAGAGTCAGACCTAGCTATCGCAACTCTTACCATATGGGTTCTGTCTGTGAGCCAGTTGGCAACCCATCTTGTGACGTAGGGGTTTATGTTCAGGCTGATGAGCTTGTCTATAATGCCATAATGGGGAATGGTGTTGAAGGCCTTTGCGAGGTCTAGTTAGGCTGTGTGGACCACCTTTCCCTCTTCTATAGCCTTGGTAACTGTCTCAAAGAAGTCCACCAGGTTTAGGAGGCATGATCTGCCCTTAACAAAGCTGAACTGAGTAGGGTCCAGTGTTTAGAGGTTCCCAATGTCTCTGTTAATGAGATCCATGATGATGTGCTCCATAGCCTTGCAGACCAAGCTAGTCAGGCTTATAGGGAGATAGTCTGTTGTGGCTCCACCTTTGTGGAGAGGAATAACCATTGCTGTGCGCCACTCTACGGGCACGTAGTCTGTGGAGAGACTGAGTTTGAACAGTGTGTTTAGGTGAGGGGATAGTTCATCTTTGAGCTCATGTAGGATGCAGCCTGGGACATCGTCCAGTCCCATTGATGCTGTGTTTTTGGCTTTGGAGAGGGCTGTTTTAACCTGAGTGTTTGTGATTTCAGGGGCACTACATTCTTCTGGTATGGTTATGGGCCCTTATGGGGGTGAGAGGGGGGTGAAGTTTGCACTGAGCCTGTCTGCCAGGATGTTGGCGATATCGGTCAGTTCAGTGTATTTTGTGCCATTCTGCACTAACTCTGAGCAGATCTGAGAATTGCCACTTAGATTCTTGACATAGCTAAAGAATGCCTTGTGGTTATCTTTGAAGTCCTTGGCAATTTTTCCTTCGAATCTAGCCTTGGATGATTTTATGAGGGATCGCAGTTTCTTGCTGATACTGACCAGAGATCTCTTACCTTATTGGGATTTTACTCTTTTCTGTACTGGTTTCCTCCTCCTATTGTATAGCTTGTTTATAGCAGGGGTCCACCAGACTTGTTTCCTTTTCTTGGAGGAGTGAGTCTTGGTTTTGCTTGGGATAGCACGATCCATGCATTCTTGTAGGTGCCTTTAAAGTGCATTACTAAAGGATTTTGCAGCTTGGGCAGCATTATCCTTTAGCATGGGGACTTTGAAACTTTCCAACTCGGTCTTAAGTAATGTGAAGTTTGCCTTTGAAAAGCTTTTCATGGTGTTTTTTTTGACGGGGGGTGGAATGTGCATATCCAGAGTGATTAGTTTATGGTCAGATCTAACCAGCGAGGGTTGACCTCCAGTGGAACACCGGTCACCCATGTTGGTGATGACCAGGTCCAATATGTTGTCACCTCTGGTGGGGGTGTTGACCAGTTGATCCAGGGTGTTTGAGTTTATAAATTCTAGGAAATGTTGGGCACAGGAATTAGTACTTGAGTAGCTCTCCCAGTTAATGTTTGGGTAATTGAAATCACCCAATATCAGGGTGTTTGGTAGGACCTTTATGTTTCCCAGTGTTTCCATAAATGTGGACTGGGGGTCCTGGGACATGGTGGGTGATCTGTAGCAAGCTACAATTTGAATTGCAGTTTTGCATGTTGTTAGTTGCACATGGATGATCTCTGAAGCATTGTGCTGTGCCACTAACCTGGAGGTGTGGGTATCCTTGATGCATATGGATACGCCCCCACATTTTGTATTTCGGTCTGGGTTTTGTGGCTGAAATGTATGGTATGAGTTCTTGCCTGGTACTGCTGGGGTACTCTCTGGAGCTTTAAACCAGGTTTCTGTTACTGCACATATATCGATTTTCTCCATACTGAGGAGTGCCTCGAGTACGTGCATTTTGAGGTTTAGACTTCTGGCACTGAGCAGTATTACCCTCAGTTTTTTGTTACTTGTGCTATTTATGGCGGTTGGTTTGTCTTTTGAGCCTTGCCTAAAAAAGGCACTATGGGTGTGGCAAGATCCTTGGCCAGTATTCAAAAGCCTAAGGGTGACAGGTGCAAGCCATCTCTAGGGAAGCAGCGTGGCTTGTCGAGCATGTCATCCCAGGCTGACAGACACTGGATCCCCTTTGAATGATACCAGATGCTTAGCCAATTGTTGAAATTGATAATTTTTTCTTTATACCATGGTATCATTCTTGGTGAGGGCAGGATGCTACTCAAGGTCAGTGTCATATCATCCTGGGCTACGTGATCCGAGAGCTCTTCCATGTCTCTTTTCATGTAGTCCAGGGAGGTGTGGCTCAGGTAATTCACACCAACATGGACAATGACCGAGTCATATTTGTACTTGTTCTGGAGTGACCTGAGTGCTTGTGTTATGTGGTGGATCATGGCACTTGACAGACAGCTACCAGTAACCTTCTCCTTGTTCAGCCTAGTGAGTGGGACATCAGTGTGCCTGACTATAGATTCACCTATTACTAGTGTGTTGGGTATGTTATTTTGCCTTAAGGGCTGTGACTGCGTGGCACACTGGTTTTGTGAAGTATGTGTTTCATGGTTTGCGTTGGGGGTGGAGGTTGCTTGGATATCTGCTTTGGAGGTCTCTGTTGCTTTTGCAGATTTTTATTTAGAGTCTCTGAGTATGTTTTCATGTATTTATGTGTGTTTTTTGCCGGTGCTGGTTTCATAGGTCTATGTGAGACTGGTGGTGTGATGCAAGTAGTCAGTTGAATAAGGTCGAAACTTTGTTTGGTTGACATCTGTTTAGTTGACACAATTTGGTTGACTAAGCAGAATGTTGACAGGTGTGTGAGATCGACACTCTCCTGGTAGGGGAATATACCCTTTTCCCCAGGGTTATTCGGTCTCAGAGTAAGAATATGTAATTAGCAGGGAATATGGTGGTGGAGGGTGGAAGGTGTCTTGCCCACCCAGCAAAAAATGATGCTTTCTTTGTTTTTTTTTTTTTAAGTTTTGCATGCTCGGAGATTAATTCTCAGCAAATGCATAATGTCAAATCAATTTGATTTGACCATTATGCATGTCAACATAAGCTGTGTTCAACTAATTTAAGCAGATCCATATTTACATATATATATCAAACCAAAGGGAAAACGTTCACACAGAGAAACCATTCAGTAAAAACTGGAAGAAAAAAGCAGTCAAGCAAGAGTTTTTTTCTGTGTTGTACCTTAAACCTCAAGTAATGAAGGCCCATGGGACATATGCAAATGGCCCCTTAAGGACAAGTGTGTGTGTGTATATATATATATATATATATATATATATGTACACACACACACACACACACACACATAAATATTTATATGTTGTTCTTTATGTTAATTTATCTTTTAGTTGCAAATTTGAATGTCTGCTCATTTTTGTATATGCGCCTTTGTATGTATTAGGTAGTCTTATGGCTTGGGTAGTGGCTGAAATGGGTCTTCTACCAGCTCACCATCCTGATTAAGAAATTAAAAATAAGCACGTGCCTCCTAGTCATCTCAACTGCCACTAAATACCTTTCATCCTTCCATTGAAACCCATGGCTCGTACTACCATCTGTAGATGTGACTATTTGCTTTTTATGTGGTCCAGTATTTTCACCTATGCCTTCTGTACACTGTATTGTAGTACATTGTTTCCTCTTAATCCTCAGTCATAAAGAAACTCTACATGGTGTTTTGCAACTTCTACTAAAATTGGTAGATAAATATACCTGCATTAGAAAAAACAGAATAGGAAAAAAACATCACTGTCTGTTTTACAGAAATGCCGGAAACTTAGTGGAGTATAGAGGTACATTTTGGCAGCTCTGTACAATGTATATAAAATGCATCAAATTGCCAGCTGTAGTTAGTAAAGAATTGAAAACAAAAATAAAATAAAGTGTTTTCCAGGAACTGACTAAAACCTTTTACTGAATCTTCAAGCGTGAGTACTTTTTACAGCAAGATTTCTTCAGACTACAATATTGTTCTCAGTTACTCACTAATTACATATAATCCTGGCCACCACACATTAATTAACATACAATTTACTTAAATGAGATGTGACGATAGCAGGTACTGCCAGCCATGTCAGGAGAAATAGGGCAGTGGATTTGTAACATATGCCAGCACAGCTAGCTGGAATTTTGTAAATATTTATATTTCATTTGTATATCAAACTGATTTGTATAGATGCTTGCGTTAAACTGTAATAGCAGTGCACCCTGCTGGAAGGAAAAGAAATGCAGATGTGTTATTGTAACTGAATTAAATGTATATATTGTAACAGCATATACTGGATGTGAAGAGGTTAATCTTAATCCACCTGACTGCAAAATATTCTTCAACGTAAATTACTTTATGGGTTAAGCCATAAGGATGTTATCCCACAGATGATGTTTGTGTTTCACTGTTGCAGTCATCACCTGTGGGTTATCCATGCTGTGGTAACCCTCAGCTGGCCCGAACACCAGAGTCAGTGTTTTTCTTTGTCAGCTGCTGTCGCTTGTTGACTGACGTCAGGTCATCAGTGCTATAAAGCAAGGCAGCTGACGCCATTACACCGGCCTTTCTTGCCATGGAGCCAATAGCAGAAGCAGTTCACAAGTGTACTGGTTGGTTGCTACCAGAGTTTGGATCACAGCTGAAAACGTCTAAAGCTAAGTTCCCTGTTGGGGATCTCTCTTTCTTGCACTAACCGATGTCCAAAAAAGTTAACAGTTGTCTTGCCTGTGGAAAGCAAATCCCACACCGAGATTTCATTCATTCCTGATCATGTCAAGTCTAAGTTAATTGATGTACCTTTGGACAAAGACTGCTTGTTTGGGGAAAAAACAGAAGAGGTGGTTAAGAAAATGGAAGACAAAGAAAAATCTATGCAAATAGTAAAATATTTTTTTCAAGTTCAACAACCTAGATTCAGCAGGAACTTTCCCTCTAAGCACTTGTCCTTTCCTGCCCCTAGCAGACAGGGGCAAGCTAAGCCCCGCAGGGACAGGCCACCCAGGTCCCTAAAGCAGGGACAACAGAGAACCAAACAGTGGACCACATCCACCTCTAAGGCAGGGAGTTCTAAGCCATCCCTCTATGGCAAAAACTCTCAATTACTCCCTTCCCCCCTCTTCCCTCCCTTCACCCAAAAGCTCAGAGGAAGGCTGACCCTCTGCAAAGAAAATTGGCTGTCTGTAACCAAAGACCAATGGGTCTTAAAGATAATTTTTCAGGGATAAAAATTCAATTTCTACGAACTCCCAATCCCCAAAGGGTACCCAGACTTGCCTCTAAATCATTGGGCAGAGGGATTAAAATAAGTCCAGACCCTCCTATCCCAGGGGGCAGTAGAATCTGTTCCCATAGATCAAGCAGGCAAAGGCTTTTATTCCAGGCTATTCCTTGTTCCCAGAAAGGAGGGCACTTGGCACCCCATCCTGGATCTATCCATTCTGAACACCTGTGGCCCCCAAATTCAAAATGCTAACTTTGCAGCAGCTGCTGCCTATGTTGGCAAATAATACCTGGTTAGTGACCCTAGACCTAAAAGATGCATACCTCAATGTCCCCATAAGGGAGTCCTGCACTTCAGAGCAGGCTCACAGCACTTTAATTTCTCTGCTCTTACCTTTGGCTTATCTACTGCTCCCAGGGTTTTCACCAAATGCCTGGTCCTGGCCATAGCATTTTGCAGACAGAAAAATATCCAGATTTATCCCTATCTGGACGACTGCCTCATCCAAGCAGAGAGCAAAGAAAAGCTCCTGTAAGACTTACTCTTCGTAAAAACCCTTCTCACTTCCTTGGGATTCACCATCAATGAGAGGAAATTAAAGCAGACTTCCTCCAGGAGTATCATCTTCCTGGGAGCTCTGCTGGACACAGAATCCCAAATGGCCTTCCTGCCTCTCTATTTTACCCAGCTGGCATCCCAAACTCACCTCACAGCAAGGAAGTTCCTGCAAGCCTTGGGATACATGGCTTCTTAAATCCTTCTGATTTGTCTGGCCAGACTGCACATGAGGAAACTTCAGTGGTACCTAAGGAACCTTTGGTGCCAGCATTTCAACCTCTGGAGATCTCTCTCCCTCTGGTCCCCTGTAATAAGGGCAGAGTTGCTCTGGTAGGCAGAGGCATGTGCCAAGAACCAGGATCTCCCCTTCATCCACCGCCCAACAGGCCAGACCCTCACCACTGATGCTTCAGAAGTTGCTTGGGGAGCCCAGCTAGGGGGCAGGTGCACCCAGGGCCTTTGGGGTGCCCAACACCTTCCCTTGCACATCAACCAGAAGGAGATGATTGCAGTACAGAAGGCTCGTAACATCCTTCCAGCCTCATCTCAGGCAGGGTTTCTCCTTGTCAAAGCAGACAACACCACAGTAATGTGGTACATCAATAAACAGGAACAGGGAGGGACACAATCTTACCCCCTGTTCAGGCTAGCCATGAACCTCTGGCTGACAGCCTCATCCATGGGTTTACACCTTATAGCCCAGTACCTCCCAGGAATCAACAACACCCTGGCAGACCACTTAAGCAAACACAGGTGGACCCCCACGGATGGCAGCTCCACAAAACAATCTTTCACAAAGTCACTCAAGTGTGGGGAAATCCAGAGATAGATCTCTTTGCTTCTCACCTCAACCATCAGCTAAAGACATTTTGCACCAGGGAATATCACCACCTAGCATGGAAGGTGGATGCCTTGACTTTCCCTTGGAACTCCCTATTTGTGTATGGTTCCCCCCTCTGCCTCTTATTCCCAAGGTACTCATCAAGATCAGGGAGGAGGGACCCAAGGCCATCCTCATTGTTTCAGATTGGCCCAGTCAACATTGGCACCCCCTGCTGCGCAACCTCGCATCTCATCTGCCCTGGCAGCCTCCCCAGATCCCAAATCTCTTGATTCAAAGGGGGGGGATGCTGCACCCAGACATGCAGACTCTCAATCTATCAGCATGGCTGATACTCCCAAGGTAAGGGAAGGGCCACTGCTAAGCAAGCAGGTGCTGGACATTCTCACTGAGGCCAGATGGCCAAGCACCAGAAGATCTTATGCAGGAAAATGGAAAAGATTCTGCTGCTGGTGCCAGGCCAGAGGGGCCAGTTCCTCCCTACCTGCTGTCCCTATCATCCTGGAATATCTAGTGGAATTTCTAAATAGTGGCCTCTCCTTTTCTTCGGTTAAGATTCATGCTTCAGCCATTTCTGCTTAGTTTAACACAGACCAGCCCTTGTTCTCTCACCCTTTGATTAAGCAATTCTTAAGAGGGGTTTGTAACATTAGGCCTCCCACGCCAGCCTGGGATCTTAACTTTGTTCTGGAAAAACTGACCCTACCCCCCTTTGAACCTGCTGCCTCAGCAGAACTGAAATTCCTCTCTTGGAAGACTGCCTATTTGCTGGCCATCACTTCAGCCAGAAGGGTTTCTGAGCTGCAGGCACTGATGGCCATTGAGCCCTTCATCATTTTCCATGCAGATAAGGTGTCCCTTAGGACTAACCCCCTCCTTTATGCACAAGGTGATATCTAATGTGACTCTCAACCAGGCCATTCATCTGCCTACTTTCTTCCCCAACCCTCAAAACAAGGGGAAAGAATTCTGCAATCCCTGGATGTGAACAGGCAACTCAGATGCTACCTGGACTGTACTAAACCATTCAGAAAAAACAGACCAACTTCTAGTCAGTTTTGCCTTAGGGGCAAAGGGAAGCCCATCTCCAAGCAGACTATCTCTAAATGGATATCACACTGTATCCATTTCTACTACAGACATCATGGGAAATCTCCCCCCTAAGTCTGTTTACACCCATTCCACCAGGGCAGCCTCCACTTCCACAGCATTCCCCAGAGGAGTCCCCACCAGGGACATCTTAGAAGCTCCCACCTGGACCTCTGTAAATACTTTTACAAAGCATTATCACCTTCCTCTTTTCTCCAAGACTAGGGCAGGGTTTGCATCTGCAGTACTGCAGGGTCTCCTTACCCCTGCCTAGGTCTCTACACCATCCTGCCACCCCTCTCTTCAGCTTTGGGAATCTTTCCACATGTGATGACTGCAACAGTGAAACACAAAGAACAGTATGGTTGTGTATACTTGCTGTAAATGTAGCTGTTCGAGTGTATTCACTGTTGCAGTCCTGGTTTCCCTCCCTCCTTCCCCCTTATATCTTTATTTAGGAGACATAAGTTTCTTGGGGTGGTTGTTCACCACCATATCTTCTGTTCCTTATCTCCTGGGACTTCTGTTTGGTTAGGGCAAGAAAAACTGATGTAATGGTGTCAGCTGCCTTGCTTTGTAGCACTGACGACCTGACGCCAGTCAACAAAAGACAGCAGCTGATGCAGAAGAACATTGACACTGGTATTTGGGCCAGCTGAGGAATACCACATCAGGGATAACCCACAGGTGATGACTGCAACAGTGAATACACTCGAACATCTACATTTATGGTAAGTGTATACAACTGTACTTTTTGAATGGAGCCAGAGTCCCAGTGTCTGTGCTGGAGAATAGTTGGTACAGCTCCTGTAGGAAAAATTAAATGGTTTTATGACTTCCAGGAGATCTGAGAAAAGCAGGTCTATGTGTGTGTATGGTTGCACACAAGTGCTAAAATCCTGTCAGCTTCTACTGTTGGTTATAGCATGGGAAACAGAGTCAGATGACCAGATGTGTGTGATGTCATTCTGTAAGCCAAAATAATATTTAGATATTGGTAGGAGTTTGCTCTCAGCATTTTGTATTCTCTCTTGTATCTGACAACATGGACTACTTGCCCACATCATCTTGCCTTGCAGTAGTAAGCAACTTAACTGGGGAACAGTAAAGTGTCTTTCGGCTTTTCCCGGTTAGGGGTCGCCACAGCGGAACTTCGGTCAGCTAATGAATGGCAGTGAATTTTTACGGTGTGGAGTTGCTAGCCCGGCACCCAACCTTCAAAGAAGGCACACTTACACATGATCGCACCTACCCGCATGCCTTTAAATTCACTCGACCGTGGGGAGGACATGCAGACTCCGCACAGAAGGTGCTCCAGCCAAAAATCAAACCGGAGAATCTCTTGCTGTGAGGCGATAACTCTAACTGCTGTACCACCGCGGCAAGAGTAATTGTTTTAAATTAGTCAGGAAAATATAGTGAGATTAGAAGTACTGTTTTTCTATAACTGTGGGAAACATTCCATCTGTATTATTTTTAATATCTCCTGTGTCTGAAATTCTGGTGTTTATTGTAAATAGATATTTAGTATTTTCTTGTTCTTTTATAATTTACTATTAAATATATTTAAACTTTTCATTGTGGCTGGTCCTTTTTAGAAAATATTTAAGCTTTGAGAGTATTTGCACATATTTATTTGGTGATAACTCTGAACACTTCTGGAAGGCTTGCTGTTTGGTCAACATTACCAGTTATATTAATATTAATTTCACTCAGCATAATTGGATACCCTTTTAAAAGCCTTATAGTAACTGACAGGTGGCAGTGAATCTACCTTATAATCTGGGTAATGTTGGTAGAGCAGGTAGTCTGTGCCAGCCTTTCCCATGTGTGTGTGTGTCAGCTACTTGGGGCAGTGACACAAAGCACTGGTTTCACAGTGCCAATGGTGAACCTTATTGGGGACCTGGGGAGAGACAGAGATGCCCAGACCCTGGACTGAGTGTGTGCCCTGTGTGCTCTTAAGGGAATTGTGCTTGATGCATAAAGGTCTGCATCTGGGAATACTGAGTGTATCTGTTTGTATTCCAAGTGAATGTCCCTCTCCAGTGTCAGTGGTGAGGATTTAGGCTCCATGATTAATGGCCCAGCATGGGGGCATTACATGAGACAAAACACTAAAATGAATATCTCAGTCTCAAGATGCAGAGGAGTACTGGATCCCACAGGTCCATAGGTTCATACTAGACTAGCGGCCCTAGGGCCTATACAAGCCTAGCCATAACAATTCCCTGGCTATTTCTTCCCACAGTATTTACTTCCCTGGACAACTGTCTAGCAGGGTGACTTATATGATCCCCGGGGTAATTTCCTATCTCCCATCCAATCATCAAGGTTCCTTTTGAAGAGGGCCAAAGAGGCACTCTGCTTGACATGTATGGGCAGTCTATTCCAGAATCTGGGGAGTCTCTGGGTTAGGAACCTATCCCTCCAGCATGTTTGTTCATTGTGATGACAAGGTTTAGATCCCTGGAGCGTGTCTCTTAGGGATTGGGATTTCTTTAAGTGTAGCAAGTCCAACAGTTCTGGGTTTGACATGGCCTTGTATGTTAAACAGAGATTACCTCTGAGTAGACAATATGCGACAGATTATAGGTGGAGTTTTTTTAGACGGTCAGCATAGGGCATCTGCTTTAGGCCTGTGATTCTTTTAGTGAGGTATTTATGCGGCCTTTTCAGTTATTGCAGATGTCTTGAGATGTACATACCAAATGGGGATGTTATATTCTATAATGGGTCTAATGAGGGATGAGTACAGTGGGACAATGACCTCCTTTTTTCTGGATGAAAAGCCCTTAGCAATGAGGTGTGCCACATAGAAGGATTTCCTGACTGTTGTGGCGATGTGGTTATCAAAGGTGAGACCACTGTCCACCTGTGTCCCTAAGTCTGTTATCACACTTTTGGTGTTTAGTGTAATTCACGGCTACATGTTTTTTCCCTAAAGGGGATAACTATACATTTCTTGGCATTGAGCTTGAGCCCATGGCTCTGGCACCAAACATCTGTTTCTGATCCAGATGATCCATGTCCAGTTACTAGCATGGTCCTGGTGGGAGCTGATGGGAGAGGAGAGGAGGGGCGCTAGCAGATTTTGTTGGCTCATCCATGCTGGGGGTGGGGTGGGGGGTGGAGGTGGCTCTAGCTCACTGCGTGGGTGACACCCAGAAGGAACACTTGGTGTTGCATCAGTGGAACTTAAATCTGCAGAGCATGGACTGCCAAAGTGCTGGGATTAGCATTTCCTTATGCATGCTCCCCATGGTCAGCAGCACTAGCAGAAATCTAATGAACCACCACGGGATTAGACAGGAGTACACTGAGTCTGGCATTCTGGCCATTTGCTGGGAAACAAATGGGCTGATTAGGCCCACCAGTGTGGCAACAGATGGCTCCTTAGCCAGCGCATGCTTAGCTCTCCTGTCTAATAATGGAATGAATGGGTTGAGTGGGTGAAAGTGAAGGGGAGCCATTGGGCAAGATCTGAAGGGTGGGGGTGGATGAGGACAAAACAAATTTAGCTCAAGTCACTGCCTTGGTCTTTTCATCTTTAAGGCACCTTTGCAAAGTACTTGTTCTTTCAAACCTTGGGGACTGAGGCATTCATTAGTATCTGTATTCTTTAAGGTCCAAAATGCCTTCCCAGTACCCTCCAACATTAGATTCAACATAAATAACATAGAATAAAAAATCTTTATTATTATAACAAGCAATACTATGGGTATACAAAGAATTGTTAGTGTTCTAGGAGCTGGGCCGACAAGGAGGTGGAGAGAAGAGATCACGCCGGTGGGGATGGCTGCTGTTAGGGGTGAAGGGGGTGGGCAGGAGGGGGCTGGAGTTTAATGAAGAGAACTGGCAGGGGGAAGGCATGTGTGTGTTGGGAGCAAGTAATTGGAGAGGGGGGGTGGTGGAATTGGGGGATGCAGGGAATACTTTTTGCCTGCGGGCTGGAGTTTGCCTTCCCTGTCAAGGATTGGTGTCAGGGTATGGGCAGGGAGAGGGCAGTGGGGTGATGCTGAGTGAAGGACAGGCACTGGTAGAAGTTTTGTTATAGTCTGGAATGGAGGCTGCTGTTGGAGGGGGGGATAATTGGAGGGCATGTGGAATATTACATGACTGTGGGGGTCAGTTGAAGGAAGTTGGAGAGAACTGAGAGGGTAGACTGGATGTGCAATTCATGTGGAAATGGTGTGAAGATGTATGAATGTCACCCAAGTGAGCGGCAGGGTCTAGTAGATTTGAGATTTTTGCATCAAGGTGTTTGCATAGGTATTTTTGTGCCCCAGACAGACTCAAAGGAATTTTTCCTTGGATGGATTGCAGGTGTTGGAAGTGTGGTGGGGAGGAGGGAGGTGGTTGGGAGAATGTTTTTGGGGATGTCGTGAGTTGGCAGACTTTGTAGGTTCCCTGCAGACTGGTCTATCAGAAATACTGGGCGAGCAAGTTGATGTAACTGGGGAGATAATTTTTTGAGCTGTGGTGCAGAATCACAGTTGCTTGGAAGTAGGGGGGCCTTGCTGAGTTTAGTTCTGGTGGCTGCCAGGGTTGCAATTGCTGAAGGATGGAAATCAGGGTCTAGGCCAATTGTACTGGAAGTGGTGAGTATGGTGACAGAGGCAGAAGAGCTGGAGGTGGGGGGTCTTTGGGAAGGGGTGGGAGCAGACTGCATTGAAGAGGAAGGGAATTATGGGAACAATGCATGTAGAAAGATGTTTTGATTAGTGAGGTGGTTTGGAGGGCAGGAATTGAATGAGCTATGTAATGTTCTACTGACAATGACTGTATAGCAGATTATATGTCAGGTATAATGTTTGCAACTGAAAATATGTCAGTATGTTATTTTCATTTATTTAGATGTGTGATTGCTTGTGTCATAAGTGATAATTCAGTAGAGATGTTTCTTAAAAAAAAGAATTGTCTTGGTGTGGTATAATTGTGTTAATATATTTTTGCATTTAGTTTTCTAGTAGTGTGACTGACATAAAATAAGTCACACATAGAGCACACACCTACAATAAACATAGAGGAACAGTTAAAATGTTTTGGAGCTTAATCATTAAGTTTTCTTGTATTACTACAGTAAAAGAAGGGACAGGCATTCACCACAAATTTTCATTGTCTTCAGGAATTGCAGCTATAAGCACCTACCTTGGGAAGTGTTTCACCTTTCCTACAATATTTCTAATATTCTGTACCCTGTTGTTAATGAAAAATAGTTTGTCATCCAAAACATCTTGGACATCTGTTTGTGCCATTAATACCCAAATTCCATTCATTCTGTTTTGTACTTACATTTGTTTCTAACTCTGAAGCTTCTAATCTTAATAGTCTAACCCTGTCAATTCTACCAGCATTAATATCTACTGAAGCTCTCATAGTGAAATCCATAGGATACCCTCTTGCAATAAATGAATTTCTTATAAAATCAATTTCATCATTAAAATCTTTATCTTTGGTTTATATAGCTCTGCTGGGACTACTAACCTTTAACACATATACTTACCGTGAAACATTATGCCTAATATCTGGAAAACAGCCATAGTAAGACCATTACCCAAACAACTGAAACCCACTTAAATCTCAAACTACCTCTCTATTTCCAAACTTCCCACCTTAAGTAAAATTCTGTTTAGATTACACATGTATACCTTCCTCTGTCTTGAGCAGCATGGATCTTGGTCTGGTTTTAGTGCAGTCACAGCTCTCTGCATTCTCACTGATGCCATTCTCCTAGGAAATGATAAAGGAATACTTATAGAGACCATATGATCATGTCAGTCACACTGTCTTCCTAGATTATCTGGTTGAAGTGGGGATTATCCCAGATGCCATTCCCTGATTCTAAAAGTATGTCCGTAATCATCACTTTGCTGCAAAACCCAAATCCTCAACATCATCTTAAACATTACCTTCTAAAATACCTCCCTCAAAGGTCAGTTCTAGCTCCCCTTTTTTTTCTATCTATATTAATAAACTTCCACTTGATCTACTGCACTTCCCTCTCTTACTTTGTGCTGATGACATAGTCTTATTCCACTGTAATCAATCACTCTGAACACTGCAGCAAGAATTGCAAGTAGACTTCCTTTATTCAGTGGGTGAACAATAAAAGAAGTTTACTTAACTCTTCCAAAACAAACAAAATATGGTATTTGGTACTATGTGAAAGCTCAGTAAAACCTCCAATTCCTTACAAATCTTTGCTGACTTCAATAGTCCTGCAGAAAATGTGAGTCCTTTAAATATCTCAGAATTTGGTTAGACCCACTCTCTCAACTTCTATTTCTGCCTGGAATATATCCAGAAAAAGATCAACTCACTCTTGTTCTGTACTAGACAAAAATCTCCCTTTCTGCTGATTTCCCCTAGAGCAGCCAACGGCAAAAGCATCCTGTTCTGTCAAATAAAGTACGCTGCCCCCCTATAAGCTGCTGCATCTAAAAGAAATGCCACAACTATTCAAACCATGTCAGATCATATATGATGATTCCTCACCCTCTCCCCAAGGAAAGAACATTTATTTTATTTTTTTATTTTTTATTTTACATTTGTTGACCGGTCTATTGTATATAACCACTGATAAAGAAAAATGGCTTCCAGTCAAGCAAATAGCTGATCTCCCGCTTGAGTCACAACTGTTCAGACTTCTAAATAATCAAACATTCTCTCTGTCTCACTCTGCTTCTAAACTCATAAAACAAATACCGTCATATAATCTCAGAAGTCATGACTATGCAGGACTACTTCAAATCCCCCAAATCCAGGTTTCATTGTACAGACTACTGCTTCTCTATACTAGGCCCCATCTTAAAGATGGGTCATCATATCCCAGATTCCATTCACAGCTAAAAACTCATTTTCAGAATCTAGTAAAATCCATCTACTTTCTGTCAGGACATGTAACCTAATCTTGTATTCTTCCTTACCTCATATAATTCTTATCTTCTCTTTTTCATTCTCTAAGAAATGTGTTTTGGGCCATTGTTTCATATTTGAATTTGTACATACACCATTATGTAAATTTATTTATTTTATTTTACATTTGTTAACCGGGAAATTCCAACTGGACCGGGTCCATTTTCAGCGGAGGCCCGGGGAGAAAAGCTCCGGCATCAAGTTATACAAATACAGTACATCCAGTATAATACACAAAACAGGTTGCATCATGTATGTTGAGCATAGTAATATAACAAGAAATTAATAAAACACTCCAGGTAAAAGAAGATATAGAACATAGGTAAAAAGACAATGTCAGTTATACATTGGTAAGAGAAGAAAATATATCAAGTAAGATTCTACAGTTAAAGTAGCCTTTCAGATGACCAAGCCTACAGGAGATCAGAGATTCAGCTTATGATCAGAGAGGAGTTTGGGGAGTTAATAGTAGTATGGGTAGGGTTATGTGATACAAGGGCATAATCAGGTACTAAGAAGGTGCAATTTGAGGGAGTTTTGAATATGGATGTGGAGGGGGCAGTGGACACGGACAGGGGAAGAGAGTTCTACTTTCTGGCAATGGTGTGGGAGTAGAGTACTTTCCCTGCATTATTGTTAGCCTTGGTGATGGAGAGGAGAAATTTTTCACTGGATCTTAGGTACCGGTTTGCAGTATAGACAGTAAGTAGGTTGGATAATGATGGTTTTTTTTTCAGGATATTTGAGAATATTGTAGGCTTTGCACAGCTGGTGATAGTTAAGTAGCTGTGGTAGCTCAAGCCATTTTAGTTCTTTTAGTGCAGCACAGTGATGGGTTCTACAGGTTGAGTTAGTAGCAAACTTGGCTATTTTATTGTAGCATGATTCTAGTTTGTCTTAGGTCACACTGTCTGATTTGGGTAAAGATTGGTGCTGCGTATAAATATGGTTGAGAGGAGGTGGCTTTGTGCAAGAGTGACTCTTGCTTTTTGTGAGAGAAAGGACTTATGCCTGTATATGGGGAACCTAGTTTTTTTGTGTACTAGTTTTATGGTATGTGAGATGTGAACATCAAAGTGGAGATTATTGTCTATTTCAATGCCCAGAAGTTTGGTGTGGTTAGAAGGGGAGATGGTGGTGCCGTCCTTAGATGTTATGGTAAAGGAGAGGGTTTTTTTGATCTATTAGGGGTAAATAGTAGCAGTTTTGTCTTTTTGGGATTTAGAATTAGTTGGATACCTGATATCCATTTTTCTACTGAGTTAAAGGTATCTTGAGTGAGTGTATGTAGGGTGGTGGGAGATGAGGCAGAGCAGATCAGGGATGAATCATCCACATATTGTATGAGTGTGGCATGTTGTGTAGAGCTATTGAGGTTATTTGTGAAAATAGAGAACAATAGCAGGCCCAGCATAGAGTCCTGTGGGACTCCTATGGTGGTTGGAAGTTGTGTCGACAGAGTTTCTTTCCACTGGACTGATTGCTGCCTGTTAGACGAGCAGCTTCTGAACCAGGCTATTGTAGAGGAGGTGAAGGATAATGATGTTAATAAGTCTAGTAGAATGGAGTGGGAGACCATATCAAATGCTTTTGAGAGGTCTAGAAAAATTGCTGATACATATTTGTTATCATTCCTGTGAAGGTTTATATGATTAGTGAAGGATAGAAGGGCTGTGGTAGTGCTGTGATGTGGATGGAAACCGTGTTGTGTGGTAGATAGTAGATTGTGTGTGTTAAGATATGTCATCACTTGCAAGTGGATGCATTTTTCAAGAATTTTGGATAAGGGGCAAAGGATGGCAATAGGTCGGTATTAGGAGAATTTGTAAGAATTACCTCCTTTATGGAGAGGAATGATGTGAGATACTTTCCAGAGTCTGGGTATGTAGGATTCTAGTATGGAGCGGTTGATTAGGATGGAGACAGGATATGATAGGGAGTCACTAGCCATTTTTAGGTATGCAGCAGGTATGTTATTAGCTGCCAGTGTGATTGGCTTTAGTTTTGGGAGGAGTTTTTTGATAGTTGAGGCGGGCACTGGTGATAGGCTGAAAGAGGGGGTGATGTGGGATAGGTTAGGTTGTGATTGAGGTAGACTGTTTTTGGTTATTTGACTGGGCAGGGTTAAGATGGATTTAGTAAAATGGTTATTAAATTGAGAAGCTATGTCTAGGGTATTGTTAGTAGAGCTGGGTGCTGGAGTAGTGGTTTTGCCTGGCTTTAGTAGGGAGTTAATGGCATGCCAGAAATTTTGTGGATTATTTGAATATTTCCTTTGGGTGCTAAGAAAATAGTTTTGTTTGTTTATTTTGGATTCAGCATTGGCCTTGTTTCTAAGCTGTTGATAGTATTGCCTGGAGGTATGGGTTTTGTCAGTTTTCCAGATTTTCTAGGCTTTATCTCTAGGTTTTATTAAGGCTCTGGTGTCCCTATTTAGCCAGGGTGTGTAGTTGGCTTTAACTCTGATCTTTCTGCTGGGAGCTAGACTGTTAAGGATGTTAGAGAAGGTAGTATTGAAGTAGTCTACTGCCTGGTCTAACCAGAGCATCCGTAGTTGTTCCCAGTTGCAGTGCCTTAGGACAGTATTTAGGTATTGTGGGGTAAGGTTACGGTCATCTCGTACAAATTTGTAGACAACTGGTTTGGGGTGATTGGAGTGTTTGTGGCATAGGAAGGCGGGGAGATGATCACTTAGGTCTTCTGGGAGACAGCCTACTGTATAGTTTTGTTTGGGATAGTTGGTTAGTGTCCAGTCCAGTATGGATTCTTTCTTTGTTTTGTCATCTATTCTAGCTGGCTCTTCAATTCATTGAGAGAACCCATATAGATTGATATGTGTAGAGGGGCTGCTGGAGTTACAGGCTGCCCAGTCAGTGTTAAGGTCGATTGTCCTTTGTCCAGTGTAGGATGTCTTCCATTATGAGTGAGTTGTTGCCTGGAGGTATGTAGCAGCATATTATATTGATCTTCTTGGTGTTTCTTATGGATAGGACAGAAAATAGGACTTCAGCATTTTGAAAAGTGGGTGGTGTGGTGTGAAGGAGCTGGAGGTTAAGGGTGTTTTTAAAGAGAATGGCTACTCCTCCTCCTTTCCTGTTTGTTCTATTAGATATAAGTGTATTAAACCCTGGGGGGCGAAAGTCTTCATCTTGAATACTGGGTTTAAGCCAGGTCTCTGTAATGGTGAGTACATCAGGGTTGTAGTGGGCTATGAATGCATGTAGTTCTGCTAGCTTGTTGGTAATACTTCTTATGTTGAGATTTAGGATCAGCAGGTCAGATGTTTGTCTGTCTGAGAGGGGACCTGGATTTGGGTGAATGTCACCAGAGGTTAGTAGAGTCTGTAGGAGTGTCAGTATGTGTTTTTTAATATTAATTGTTTGTGAGTTTGGTCTATGAGAGTTTTTCTTAGTGTGGTGAGATTGTGTCATTTTTGTTAGTGAGTAGTATGTAGTTGTCAGATTTATGATTGTGGGGCAGATGTGGAAGTGTGAGTGGGTTTGAGAGGATGGGCCAGTGTGGGTAGTGTGATTGGAGTAGTTGTGCAGCGGTAGGTCTGTTTGTAAGGAAGTTAGGAATGTTTTCACTGTTTGTGATTACCTTGTATGTTTAATCTTCTTGACAAATGCTTTAAGAGTTGTTTTCTATACCTGTACATGCTGAGAATGAACTTGATCTGTAGTGATCAGTGTTGTATCACACTTAACTAATTCAGATAAACAAATTAAATAAATCAAAGTTCACATCCTTGATGGTCAAGTGACTAGTCCTTGCAAAATGCCCCCTGTCCATATTTACTTTTGAGTAGTTGGGATGTATACTCCTGCTTGTTAAATGGGAATTACGGGCAACTTTTGTACTTGCTGTATGTGCCAGCATCTTAACCATTTTCTAAGCCTTTATAACTCAAAAGCCAAATAATAAGCCATTTGGCTTATCACAATTAACTTAAAATTCAAAATGTAGTTAAATGCTCCTTATGAGAAAGCAATTTCTAAATTGAATTATATTATGCCCATTTAAAAAGAAACTCTTCATTAACATGCAAATACATTTTCTGAAACAGTGTATATACTGTTATAGATATATTAATCTTCCAATTCCTCTGATACAGTATTGGTGTAGCTTGGGGGCTATAGCTGCCCTCATGCCCCCACCCTGAATTGTGTTTACATCACTCTTCATTGAAAATAAAGTAGTTGTGGTTTAAAATAATTTCAAGACATTCAAATTAAACTGTTGACTTCACAATCTGGAAAGCAATACATAGCAGTCAGTCAGTATTTTAACCACAATAGTCCAAGTTTATGAGGGAATAGTGTACATCACCTATCAACATCACAGGCAACACAATAATCATTAGCTGTTAAATTCATTTTCGATCTTGTATTCAGTACTTCAAATACAGATGGTTTAGACTTTGATTTCCATCTTCTAGTAGTTGCTTTTTTGTCAGACACCAGAAGTGAACTTATCAAAGCCTTACTGTCTAGTCAATTCAGATACTGTGTTCCAGCTCAAAAGAATCATTTCCTTAGTTAACGCCCATGTGCTCACCTAGTATGTCTGACACAGTACTCTGTAGGAAATTTTTAAATTCTGTTAACTCATTACACTCCCAAAATATACATTCCCAGTTACCTCTTTCTTCTTCATCACACCTCCAACATTTGTCATCTAACTGAGGAAAAATTCTTTGAAGTCTGCTTGGAGTATAAAAATACCTATGCAAACTCTTTCAAGCAAAAATCCTAAACCTCCCTGACTTTGTTGCATACTTAAGAGCCATACATATGCACTCCCATTTTTTCCCTTTTAAATTGCTTATACAATCTCTCTTCTCAATCTTTTTTAGTCTACTCTGGTTGATTGTTATAGTTATCATACAATATTTTATATGCCCTTCTAATTATCCCTTTGTTAACAGAAGCTTTGGTCTAAATTCAACTGAAATATCTATCAGAGCAGATATTTCACTTAGGATTCCTCTAACCCTCTCTTTTTGCATGTTTTCATAATAATCCTTGGTAGGGAAGGCAGTTTCTAGAAAAACTTGTGAATGATCAGTGATCAGTATTGAGGTTTTTGAATCCACATTTAAAATTGCATTACTGTCATTCAATGAATCTGTTCATGGCATGGTTTTATAAACATTAAATACCTCTAATACTTTTTCTTTATTTGAACACTTGCGTTTTACAAATACCTTGAGATTGCAAAGACTAAGGCATTGACTTAATTTTAGTGTTTTGTCTTATTTATGTAAATTATGTTATTGGGTGGTGCACGGCATGGTATTATAGTTTGAAGACTTTTTTTCACAAAAACACTCACTTTTGAAGATTCAGCAAACATTTGTATTCAATTCCTGGGCAATGATTTATTTTATTTCTGTTTTAAACCTATATTCACAATCAGTTTCAAAATGTAAAGATGTCAGGAAAAAAAAGCTTAACCAATTGGGGACAGCAAGAGGAAACTGTTACCTGTAGATATAACATAAAATGAAAAACTACTCAGTAGCTTTTTGCGACATTGTCAGCAAAATGATGGGCATCATTAAGCAGGCAGTAATGCCTGGCAAGGTGTGTGTTTTTGTGGAAATAATGCTCACCCAGGGGTGTTGAGGCTCAATGCCAGAGGCAGAGGGTGTCTACACGCTTGGAAGGCATTATTTCCACAATAACTCAAGCAGTGGAGGACATAATTGCACTTATAGTATGTGCTGTCTGTTAAATTGTTTTTTTTTCTTTTTTATTATTATTATTACTGTCGCTTTCCTACTTTGAACACAGTAGAATAGTCTTTGTGGGTTCTGTTCAAGCAGCTTTATTTTAAACAAACCCATCACTATAGAAGTTTACTAACTTTAACTTAAGTAGCTTATATACAAACTAATAACTGTGATCATGCATGTTCTCACTCCAGCTTCTCTTACAGAATGGCACTAGGGATTGCACCTGTCTGGAATTTATACGTGCATGTATAGCCTTGACACGGATCTTAAAGATACAGCACACATCACTTGCACTCTGATCTACATCCTCCCTCTTTGAGAAGTAGATCATACAATGCTATGAGTCTATTTAGCATGAATAAATCACAGGTAATTCTTTGTCATGCATTATACAATATGAAGTACAAACACACACGTGTATATATATATATATATATATATATATATGTATGTATGTATATGGGTCTACTTCATTAGATCGAAAGACCATTTTACTGAAACCCATTTGATCGAAAACCAGTATTCAAGGCAAATAACAGGGATTTGTCCCCCTCCCCAATGTCGTGCGACCCTGGAATTGGTATATATAGATAGGGGGTGTGGGGGGCAACCCCCCCACCTGTTTTCATTTAAAATCTGTACTTTATATGTTATTTTCTTCTTTTAAAGGAAACTAGGTGGGGGGCTGGGCCCCCCACCCCCTAACTATATATATACCAATTCCAGGGTTGCACAACATTGGGGAGGGGGACTAATCCCAGATGTATGCCTTGAATACTGGTTTTTGATCAAATGATATTTCGATCAAATGGGTTTCAGTCAAATGGTCTTTCGATTTAATGAAGTAGACCCATGTGTATATATATATATATATATATATATATATATATATATATGTATGTATATATATATATATATATGTATATATATATATATATATATATATATATGTATATATATATATATATATATATATATATATATATATATATATATATATATATATATATATATATATATATATATATATATATATATATATATATATATATATATATATATATATATATATATATGTATATATATATATATATATGTATATATATATATATATATATATATATATACACACACACACACACACACACACACACACACACACACACACACACACACACACACACACACACAATCAAGTCCACATTGCTCCGTGTTTCACACTAGGCTTTGATATTCGTCCATATCGTGTGACATAAAACTGGGAATTAGATTTGGCAACTGGAACTGTCTCTGCAAAATGTTTGACCTGTGGAATGTTCAGAACATTTTCTGGAATGGCATCAGAATTTTGAACACATTCTGGTTTGGGAATAGTATCTGATTCACTCTTAGATTTGAAGTTTGTATCACAGAAACATTGCTGTGATGGTGATAATGATTCTGCTACAGGAAGAAGATGTCTACGGTTCCTCCTATATTCCAAATCCTCCGAGTCTACCAGGTAGGATCTTGGCTCACCACAGATGCCTGTAATCTGTCCTAGTCGATCAAAACCTTTCATTGTCTGGATTTGTACCGCCTCTCCTTCCTTCAATGGATGAAGCAATCTGCTCGATGTGTATCATAACTAGATTTCCAGATATTATGCTTCTTAACCAGTTGAGCCTTGATGGTTTTATTGTTCTTAAGTTTAGGCTTCAACAGACTGGAAGTAATAGGTGTCATAGTTCTGGTTTGCCTGGAAAGTAGTCTTTGAGCAGGTGAGCCAAGATTATTGTAACACAAAAAAAGAGCCAGTACAAATCAGTGTGGAAAAAATATATATTAACTAACACTCTTTAAGATTATAACAAAATCACCCTCCAACAGAACCATCTATATATATATATATATATATATATATATATATATATATATATATATATATATATATATACACACACACCAATTGCATCAATAAACACTTATACAATTGTTAAATTAATCAGTTTTATGTTTGCCCAACATAAAATGCTGGGCATGTACAACTTGCCAAATATATCACCCAGTTGGTACTAAAATTAGCAAAAAAAGTAATTGTAGTATCAACTGGGTGATATATTAACAAACAATACATTTTATGTTGGACAAACATCCAGGCCACTCAGACTACGGATAAGTGAACATATGAGAGATATTATGAACTGTAAACAATCCACTGCATTGTATAAATATATTTGTAAACATAAAACTGTCATATTTAGATTCACAATTACTGATTGTATAATATATAGAACACAGGACAAGGCAGGATTGCATGAGATACGTAATTTAAAAGAAAAGAAGTGGATAGTAAAGCTTGGTGCGTTATTTCCACTTGGCCTGAATGAATACTTCTAAACCCTGATTAATTTCACAATTGTATAAGTGTTTATTGATGTAATTGGTATATATATGGTTCTGTTGGAGGGTAATTTTGTTATAATCTTTTTGTTCACTGAGGAAGGCAGTAATGCCGAAACCGGTCTGATATGATTCTGTGAATAGGATTCTATATGTGTATTTTTTTAAATGCACTATGTTTTAGTTAATATATACTTTTTCCACACTGATTTGTGCTGGCTCTTTTTTTGTGTTATGTTATCTCAGGAGTTTCAGGCCGTTACACTTGCCATACCTATGGGTCCTTTTGTAGCTAGAGCCAAGAATATTGTCACGGGGTACGTTTTTGACATTAAGTAAATTCAAGAACACATCAGTATTGTCACGCTTTGACCTTTCAAGTAATAGCTTTGCACTCTGCACTGGACGTTCAGCTAGACCACGGGACTGAGGATATTCAAGATGACTAGTGACATGTACAAAGTCCCATTCTTTTGCAAATTTCTGAAACAACTGGCTAGTAAATTGAGTACCATTGTCAAAAATAACTTTGTGTGGACTACCATGAATTGAGAAATGAAGTTTCAGCTTAGTAATAACAGCTGTGGATGTTAGGTTAGGTAGTAAATCAATATCAAACCAATCTTAATAAGAGTGTACCAAAACCAAGTAATGTTGATTGTTCCACTCAACTGTAGTTCAGGAACTGGACTTTGCTGAAGTGGTTCTCTTTGCAAATGCGGTCTTGTACTATTGCATACTGAACAAGAATAAAGTACTTTATTAATGTCTTTTGGTAATGAAGGCCAACATACTAATTTTTTCGCTCCTCTCTTAGTGGATGTGGATTCTGGGTGACCATGATGCAAAATCTGGATATATTCTTGTTGTAAGGAAGCAGGAACAACAATTTTAGGACCTTTGAAAATAATGCCATCTTCTATCAACAATTCATCTCGATAAGGAAAATAGGTTTGCACATCAGGTGGCACACTAGAGTGCTTTGACGGCCACCCAATATTAATGCAGTGATTGAGCTTCTGCAAAATTGGATCAATCTAATTGTGATCTCTTTAACTCATCAAGTGTAGTGGTAGAAATATTACGCAGTGACATCACATCAAAGTCAAAATTCTCTTTGTCAAGGTCTTCCATTGTATTTATGGGCAAGCTGGATAAGGTATCAGCCAGATAGAGCAATTTGCTTTCATGTAGACCATTTTGAAATTGTACTTTTGCAATTTGAGCATCATTCTTTGTAATCTCACAGGACGGAATGCTTAGGCTTCTTTAGAATAGTAACTAGAGGCCATTTTCAGTCTGAATAGCTTGATCATAAATATAATCATGAAACTTGGAACATGCAGATACTATTGCCAAAAGCTCCTTCTCAGTTTGAGCATACTGCATCTCAGTTTGGGTCAGTGTTCTAGATGCATAGGCTATTGGTCTACCCTCTTGAAGAATAACTGCGCCAAGACCAAATTTTGAAGCATCAGAAGAAAGAGTAACTGATTTGTTCACATCATAGTATGTTAATGTAGGTGGGGGTGGCAATTTTTTGCTTAAGGTCTTCAAATGCCTTCTGGTGCTGTTCTAACCATGACCTTGCAACATTTTTGCATGTTAGCTCTCTTAAAGCTGCTGTCAACTCACTGAAGTCTGATATAAACTTGCCTAAATAGTTGATCATGCTTAGAAAACATTGTATAGCTTGTACATTATATGGTGCTGACATCTCAAGAATAGCTGCTTGCTTGGCCGGGTTTGGTCTCAGGCCTGCACTTGTAAACAAATGACCTACTTATGTAACTTCTTGAAGTCTGAATTTGCACTTCGGGGGATTGTGCTTCAAGTTTACTTCACATGCTCTGTCTAGAACTTTCTTGAGGTTTCTGTCATGCTCTGCTTCTCCATTGCCTCCAACTAATAAATCATCTACTGTTATGGCACAAGGATAACCCCAAAAAATTTGCTCCATTGCATTGCTATTTAAACAAAATAAATGACTGGTTGTGAAACAACAGAGACAAGATATTTAAAAGGTGGTTAATTCAGTGTTCCATTAATAGTCTGATGAAGCATTCATGTGGAATGTGAAAGCACTTACTGGGAACACGTTATTTTTCGTTTTTACTGTATTTTATTTTAATAAACAGTCAACTTCTCATTGTCATGGTGTGTCCTCAACCAGTTTTGCTTTTGGATTTTATCGGTTGCTGATTTGGAGGCACTTTGCTCTTTGATGTGATTGTGGCTGGATATATCATTAGGAATTTGTATCTGCCAAACGGAATACCAAAAGTAGTTAGAAATGAATTTGCAATCAAGCATCACTTGCTAAAATGAACTCTTTGCATCCAAGACAGAGAAAACAGTGGCATTTGGTATTAAGGCTGCGACCTCTTTGACTGTGCGCATTGGTGATACGGTCTGTTCAATGCTTTGTTCAGCTCTCTTGGGTCAATACATATTCTGATTTCTTCTGAGTCTTTTTTATGAGCTGCTACCATGGACAACACCCATTCAGTTGGTTCTGTGACTGGACAAATCACACCTCGATGCACCATTTTATCCAGCTGAGCCTTAACTTTATCCTGCATTGCTATTGGAACTCTTCTTGCTGGTCTGACTACTGGAGTGACCTCTGGGTCTAACTTCATGGAATACACAACTGGAAGTTTGGCTAACTTGTCATGGAAAACATCAACATACTCTGAGAAAATGGCTTCAGAAAAATTAGAACTCGGAAATGCACTTACATGATGAACTTCTTTAGCAAAAGAAAGTAGTTTCATTCTTAAACTATCTTTGAGACCCAGTAAAGATTGCACTGGTCTTTGGACTACATAGAATAACAAGTTGTAACAGTTCTCGGCCAAATAACATGAAAGCATCAGTGAACCTTCGGTGTGAATTTCTTCACCTCCATAAGCAACAAGTCTTGCATACTAGCTACATTGAGTTGTTCATTAGCTCTCACTTTAGCAAATGTGTCTGCTGATATAACATTACACTTTGAACCAGTGTCTACTTTAAGCTCTGTGGATCTTCCATTAATCCGGACAGTACAAAACACTTTGCTCCTTGTTAATAAATTCACTGCATCAACTCTTTCATCAAGCACTGATACACCATCTACATAGAAAGCCGACTGCTTCGGCTTTACTTGATCAACTTGCTTTTTTGTGCGACTTTCTTTGCAACTGTGTGTGGCTTTCTTGATTTTCAAAACTTTTGGAAATGGTTCAATTTTTTATACTTGTGACATTGCTGACTAAATGCTAAGCACTTCTCTCTTTTAGCTTCCTGATTTGCACCACAATTGCAACAGTTAGCAATAAAGCTTGACTTGGGTTTTGCTGATTCATGCTTATACTGCACTGAGCTGGCGCAAGCTCCTTTCTTAGAATTTGCTGGAGAGCTACTTGTCTTCCCTGGAAACCCCATAGCTGCCATCTACTTCGGCCTGCTTTTGTTTGCCATGAGTTGCATGCCATCTGCATTTGCTCTGGAGCCAACTGAAACCATGGTGTTGTCACTCGCAAGCATACTTGTGTTTTTTCTGTCACCTCATCGATTTGACAAATCTTTATGGCTTTGCTCAACATTAAATCACTGTCACGAAGTAAAATCTTTCTCACAGCAGCACTGTTAATACCACACACAAGCCTGTCCTTTATCAGTTCGTCTTTTAATTCACCAAACCGACACATTTTAGCTCTGTTTCTCTGGTCAGTTATATAAGCTGCAAATGTTTCCCCTGGTTTCTGATCTCTCATGTAAAACAAATGCCTCTCTAATGTAATATTTGTCTGGGAGTTGCACATTTCTCTGAACTTGCGCTTCAAACACTCTGGGTCTTCGCTTGATTCAGCCTGTACAACAGTATGATGGTTTTCACCTTCTCCTTCATATACTGCAGGTGCATACAGAAATGAACCCTGTCTTTCTATGGCTCTCTGACCCAGCTAGGATTAGCAAAATGAATGCCCTGGTGCGTGCATTTCTATCTGCATAAGCTGCTTGTATAAAAATATCATACTCTTGCTCAAATGTTCTCCATTTCTCTGCAATATTCTGATCAAACACAAGTGGTAGGGGCTTTTGAAATCTGTCTGCCATATTAACACATACCAGCAAAGGGTTTTGCAAATAAGCACAAACATCCACACATGCACATATGCCAGAAACTTATTCCAGTATTTATAACTTTGTCCAATGCCTTTGTGCTTCTGAAGTTATACCTTTTGGGCTTTTCGAACTTGTGCTAATGGACAAACTCGTAGTTCCTTTGAATAATTAGACTTTGCAAAATAAACTTCTTGGGCACTTCACCACTCTTGTAATATCGTTTTGCAATGCTAAAGCCATTTATCATCATTTTAAGAACAGTCTCAAACAACTTTACGATGCGAAAGAAGTAAACTCTCGAGCACTGTAATACTCATGTGATATCATTTGCTAAAGTCATTTATCGACATTTTAAAAAGCATTTCAAATAACTGCATGATGCGAATAAACTGGACTCTTTTGCCCAAAACTCAGTAACATTTCAAAGTAATTGCACTTTGCAAATAACTGCACACAGCACACTGAAATGTCCCCAAAATGGCGGTACATTGCTAGGCAACTCTTTACAGTGCAAGAAACAATCTGTAATGGCCTTTGCGAACAGACACACCCAGCACAAGAAACTTTTCGAAATGGCTATACTTTGTATTTCATGAAATAGTTGCACTTTGCACACGATAAACTGTTCAAAATACCTCACAGTAATAAGCACACACTGTAAGCACTTTTACACACTTTGAGATACTTCAAGTAACTTTAGTTATGCCCTTGATATAATACGTAGTCGTAGTTATGCCAAAACATAACACTTTGCCAAAACACATGCAGTTTTCTTGCTTTATTTTTGCTTAATGTGCCCCTTTTTTCCCTTATTATATTTGTTTTGCTTGTTTAAGCCCTTTTCATGCCCAATGTACCTTTCTTGTGCTCGTTTTATTCTAAACATGCCCAGTTTTGCTTTAAACATACTAGTTTTGCTTTAAACATGCTCGTTTTGCTTTACTGTTAATCGTTTCATCAAATACCTTTATTTTAAACATTTCCTTTAGATAACAAACGTTTTGTGTCTTCTGCTTGCTCAATAATGCGGTTTGTGCCCTTGTAATGCCTCGTTTTGACTTTTTTAATCAGATAAACAGTTTGTGCTACTTCTCATTACATTTGATTCTTTTCTGGCTCTTTTTATGCTTGCTTCTCTTAGATGTCCTTCATGGATGCATCTGCAGTCATAACAACTGGGTTGTCCTGTCGTCAGGCAGCCCTTCGGTCGGCCGGATTCCAAAGTCCGGGTCCGGCTTCGGCTGATGTCGCACTTCACCCGACATCATCTCTGCTGGTCTTCGGGTATAAAGGCATCAGCCGACGCCATTTTCTTCAGTCTTTCTTGCCGCGTGGCGCCCGAAGCAGAAGCTGTTCGCAAGTGCCGGTCGGTCAGATCCAGAGATTACTACTACCGAATACTCCTTCGAAGACTTCTAAAAGCTAAGTACCCCGTTGGGGACTCTTTCTTGCCTCAGCCGATGTCAGAAAAAGTCAATAACTGTTTAACTTGTGGGAAACAAATACCTCATAAAGATTTCCACTCTTACTGTTTGCCTTGTTTAGGCCCAGACCACGGCGTAGCAGCCTGTTCGGCCTGTGCTTCTTTCAACCGACGAACGCTTAGACGTCGGTCGGAGTTTGCTGAACAGTTTTTCGGCTCTGATTTTGCGTACATTATGCCGTCGGATCCTCCGACTACCCAAATTGTTAAAAAACGCAAGAAAAGACCGACACTCATGGTCCGCGGTTTCGGCCGAAACCATGGTTAAGCAAACCGCGAGTGTCTCAGTTTCGCGAAACCGAAAACTGATCAGAGTACAGCCGAATCAATGACTACTACTGAGGCTCCGGTTACTTTACTTGAATCGGCCTCAGAAATTTTACCTACTACAGTGGTTACTAGTGACTTATCAGACACCATCCCTCTGGATGTCTCTACCCCAGCACGTGGTGCTGCTAGGCCTCCTGCAGCCATGTCTATTAAGGCCTTTGCCAGGGCTAAAGCTGCCAAATCTACTAAGTCAGTGCCTGTTAAACCCCCCTCAACCAGGCCCACTTCTAGTTCACAAATGCTTACTCTGGCAGAAGATTTAATATCCTTAATTAGGGGATCTCAATCTCACCCAGACAGGGCCTCTCAGCCCCCAGAAAAGAGACCTAGAGCAGAGCCCCTCGAGCCTGTGTCCTCTGATGATTCTGCGGAAGACTCAGATATTACAGACCAGCCAGAGGCTCCTTTCTCCAACTTTGAGGACTCAGACGCTGAAGAATCCATTCCAGCTGCTTCTCCACCAGAAGAATTCTCCTTTGGGGAAACCCTACATGCCATGAGAGAACATTTCCAATGGCAGGAACAGGATTTTTCAGACTCCAGAAAAAGACTTAGGACTTTTCTGCACCCACCACAACACAGGCCCTTAGCTATACCTCCTGTCCTCTCTGTTGTGGACGATGCATTTAATGATGTTTGCCACTGCTGTACTGCAAGGGATCTTAACCACACCATAATCTATTCTTCCTCCTCCCCTAGTTGGCTATGGTATTCTACCCAGTTGTTATGACTGCAGATGCATCCATGAAGGACATAGTACAGTTTTGTACCTACCATAAATGTAGATGTCCGAACTGGATAGCATCTGCAGTCAGGATTACCCTCCCTCCTTCCCCTCTGTGGTACTCCTAGGGTATTTACCCTCCTAATAGCTAGCTGGTGGGGGGAGTCTCTTATGGTGTATTTGTTTGTATATATGTACATACATGCTTATTTTTTGTGTTTGCCTTCTATCCTTTGGGAAACATTGGCATTTTTACCCAAAATTTAGCCTTCCAAGAGGGCACCTGGCATCTGGGGCAAGAAACACTGAAGAAAATGGCGTCGGCTGATGCCTTTATACCCGAAGACCAGCAGAGATGATGTCGGGTGAAGTGCGACATCAGCCGAAGCCGGACCCGGACTTTGGAATCCGGCCGACGGGCTGCCTGACGACAGGACAACCCAGTTGTTATGACTGCAGATGCTATCCAGTTCGGACATCTACATTTATGGTAGGTACAAAACTGTACTTTTTACCTTCACTGTCATCTCCGCACCTCATGACTCTGAATATTACTCTCTTCGATCCCAGTTCTGACATCATGTCACTCTCCTATTTTGGACTCAATAGAAGAGTCTTTGTGGGCGCTGTTCAAGCAGCTTTATTTTATACAAACACATCACTACCGAAGTTTACTGACTTTAACATAAGTAACTTCTATACAAACTGCGGTGGTGGTGCTGCGGTAGCATTGTCGCCTCACAGTAAGACGCTGTCCGGTTCGATTCTCAGCTAGAGCATCTTCTGCGTGGAGACATGCGTGTATGGGTGTACCTTTGTTGAAGGTTGTGCGTCAGAGCTGGCAACTCAGCACATAAAAATCTACCGCCAATCATTAGCTGACTGGAGTTCCGCTGTGGCGACCCCTAACCGAGAAAAGCCGAAAGACACAACAACTTATATACAAACTAACAACTGCGATCATGCATACTCACACTCTGGCTGCTCTTACAAAATGTCACTAGGGATTCATAGGTAGGCACTAAGCTGTCGGCCCTTGGGACTGTATAAGCCTAGCCAAACAAGTTCCCTGAATTTTGCCACTCAGAAAAATTATTTTCCTGTGCCCCTGTCGAACAGAGCTACAGAAATGATCACTGGAGTGAATTTCCTATTTTCCATCCAGTTGTCAAGATTTTTCTTAAAGAGGGCTAATGAGGAGCTTTGTTTGACTTGAATGGGTAGTTTGTTCCAGAGCATGGGAAGTCTCTGGGACAGGAATCTATTCCTCCAGCATATTCTGTTTATTGTGATGACAAGGTTTAGGTCCCTGGCATGTGTGGCTCGGAGAGATTGGGGTTACTTTAAGTGTAGCATGATCAACAGATCTGAGTTTGACATGGCTTTGTATGTTAGGCAGCGGTCGCCTCTGAGTAGGTGATATGCGACGGAGCAGAGCTGGAGTTTTTTGAGACTGTCTGTGTATGGCATCTGTTTGAGGCCATTAATCCTCTTAGTGAGGTATTTCTGTGGCCTTTCTAGTTGTTGTAGATGTCTTCGGAGGTACATGCCAAATGGGGTGTTGTACTGTATAATGGGTCTGATGAGGGATGAGTAGAGAGAAACAATGACCTCTTTTTTTCTGGAGGAGAACCCCTTTGTGATGAGATGTGCCATGTAGAAGGATTTCCTGACTACTGTGGTGATGTGATTATCAAAGGAGAGACCACTGTCCACCTGTGTTCCCAGGTCTCTTATCACACTTCCAGTGTTTAGTAGGCTACAGCCTATGTGGCAGTTCATGGGTACAGTGTTTTTCCCAAAGGGGATGACAATGCACTTCTTGGCATTGAGCTTGAGGCCATGACTTTGACAACAAGCATCAGTCTCAGTGAGGCCTCTTTGTAGAATGTCCACATCATTAGATGATTCTGTTATGGCTCCTAGTTTGCAGTCATCTGCAAACTTCATTAGCCAAAGACCTGCTGTATTAGACTGAACTTCTGCGAAGTAGACGCTAAACAGGAGAGGACCCAGGACTGAACCCTGTGGTACTTCACTTGTCACTGGTCTGAAGTCAGATTTGGAGTTGACTACTTTCACTGTGTGGGTTCTGTCAGTGAGCCAGCTGGCCACCCATCTTGTGACATAGGGCTTTATGCCCAGTCTAGTGAGTTTATCTATAATTCCAAAGTGGGGGATGGTGTCAAAAGCCTTGGCGAGGTCAAGATAGGCTGTGTGCACCACCTTACCCTCGTCCACGGTTCTGGTGACTGCTTCAAAGAAGTCAGTCAGGTTTAGCAGACATGATCGACCTTTTACAAACCCAAACTGAGAGGGGTCCAGAGCTTGGAGGTTACCTATGTCCTTGTTTATAAGCTCCAAGATGATACGTTTCATGGCCTTGCAGACTAGGCTCATCAGGCTAATGGGTCGGTAGTTCCCAGGGTTCGTGGTGGCTCCCCCTTTGTGGAGTAGGATAACCATCGCTGTGCACTGTTCAGTAGGCACAAAGCCTGAAGTGAGGCTATGATTGAACAAGGTACCTACGTGGGGTGCCAGTTTGTTCTGTAGTTCGTGCAGAACGCAGCCTAGGGTGTTGTCTTGTCCCGTGGATGCTGTGTTCTTGGCTTTGGAGAGTGCGGTCTTTACTTGTGCATCTGTGATTACAGGGGCTTTGCATTCTTCCAATATAGAGATGGGCCCTTTGGGGGTGGGGGTAAAATTTGCACTGAACCTATCTGCCAGGATGTTGGCATTATCAGTTGGTTCTGTATATCTAGTGCCATTATGCTGTAGCTCAGACTAGATCTGAGTGCTGTCATTGAGATACTTGACATAGCTGTAGAATGCTTTGTGGTTTTCATTAGAATCAGTGGCAATTTTATTTTCATAACTAGCTCTGGAGGATTTTATGAGGGATCTCAGCTTCTTACTGAGGCTGACCAAGGAGTTCCTGCAACCAGGGGATTTTACTATTTTTTGCAACAGCTTCTTCCTTCTGTTGTAGAGTTTATTTATAGCAGGGGACCACCAGATTAGCTTTCTTTTTCTGGAGGATAGTGTCTTGGTTCTGTTGGGCATGGTAGGATCCATGCACTCGTGTATGTGCTTATACAGTGCATTTGTATAGGATTCAGCAGTCGTACCTCTATTTTCCGTCTGTGTGGGTGTCGTGAAGTTTGCCACTTCTGTCTTAAGAAGCATGAAGTTGGCTTTGGAGAAGTCTTTTATGGTGGTTTCCTTAATTGAGGGTGGGGTGGGATATGGATGTCTAGGGTGATTAACTTGTGGTTGGAATTGCACGTGTCTGGAATTTATATGTGCACGTACAGCCTTGACATGCATCTTAAAGATACAGCAGACTTCACTTGCACTCTGATCTACAATTACTATATTTTTTATATTTTTGATGTAAAATAGTTCCTTTGCCTAATGTTTCCAACTTGCTGCAGTATATGTTATTGTTTTTGTAGAAAGTAGTTTACATCTAAAATATAAGTTATGTACGTATTTAGTACACACACACTCATTCAGAAGCATGGACTCATCCATGTATACACAGACATTTATACACACACACACACACACACACACACACACACACACACACACACACACACATGCACAGCATTTACAGACAGTTTAAGTGAATATACTTAACATATATCACAGAATGGAAAAATAAAAACAAATTATTAACTTACTGCAACTCAGCCCTCCCTAACATCTTTGCTGCACCTGATTTTGTGACATGTATTGTTCTGTGCAGTAAAATGATAATTTGCTGAGGATTAAGATAAGTCAGTAATGTCAGACATTAGAGTTTTGTACTTCCTACAGTCAAAGAAATGTAGCTGATACACAAAGATTTTGCTGTTTCTCTCTCCCATTCTTTCTGTATCAAACACACTCACACATGCATATGCAATACATAAAAACACACATTTCTTTTGTCATTTTCTGCTTTCTTTCAGTTAACTCACTCTTTAAACTTTACACTTGCTAGACAGCAAAGTACAACTGACCCAATGTTTGCAGTGAGTCAGACAGTGCAGAAGAAGATAGAGAAGAGGAAAGAGTCCAATTGGAGCATACCTAGACTTGCAGAAAGTGTGTCACAAAGTCTGAAAAAAAGATGATTTTGGCAGTCGTGATACTTCATTGTACCAGAAACATTAGTAGAATTAGTGCAGGTTTTGTACAAGGCCCCAAAGACAGAAGTACAAACAGTGTTTGGACTCATAGAAGGGGCTGCCAGTGGAAGTGGAGGTGCATCAGTGTTTACCTCTGAGCCCACTGCTGTTCTTCTTGGTGATGGACTATTTACATTAGCAAATGGGTTGGAGGGGACAGATCATCAAAGCTACTGTATACAGACAATGTGGCATTATGAAGCTCTGAACAGGAATTTCAGCAAATGATAGGGAAATGGAGTGCAAAACTGAAGGCACATGGGATGAAACTGAGTCCAAATTAGACAGTAGTCATAGGTTCATAGGTAGGTACTAGGCTATCGGCCCAAGGGCCTATGCAAGCCTAGCCAACAAGGTTCCCTGGCTTACGCCACCCAATAAAGTTATTTTCCTGTGCCACTGTCGAGCAGAGACACAGAAGTGATCCCCGGGGTGTATTTCCTATTTCCCATGCACTCATCAAGATTTTTCTTGAAGAGTGCTAATGAAGAACATTGCTTGACATAGATGGGTAGCCTGTTCCAGAGTATGGGAAGTCTCTGGGATAGGAATCTATCCCTCCAGCATGTCCTGTTTATTGTGGTGACAAGGTTTAGGTCCCTAGAGCGTGTAGCTCTGAGGGATTGGGATTTCTTTAGGTGTAGCATGTCCAACAACTCTGGGTTTGACATAGCTTTATATGTTAGGCAGAGGTCACCTCTGAGTAGGCGATATGCTACGGAGTAAAGCTGGAGTTTTTTGAGGCGGTCAGTGTAGGGCATTTGTTTGAGTCCAGTAATCCTCTTTGTGAGGTACTTCTGTGGCCTTTCCAGCTGCTGCAGATATCTTGTGAGGTACATTCCAAAAGGGGCATTGTACTCTATAGTGGGTCTAATGAGTGTCGAGTAGAGGGGAACGATGACCTCTTTTTTCCTGGATGAGAACCCTTTTATGATGAGGTGTGCCATGTAGAAGGACTTCCTGACTACTGTGGCGATGTGACTATCAAAGGAGAGACTACTGTCCACCTGGGTCCCAAGGTCTCTTATCACGCATTCGGTGTTAAGTAGACTGCTGCCTATGTGGTAGTTCATGGGTACAGAGTTTTTACCAAAGGGGATGACACTGCACTTTTTGGCATTGAGCTTGAGGCCATGGCTCTGACACCAGGCATCTGTCTCAGAGAGGCCCTTCTGTAGGATGTTCACATCATTTGAGGACTTGACTATGGCTCCTAGTTTGCAGTCATCTGTGAACTTCGTTAGCCAGAGGCCTTCTGTGTTAGCCTGTACTTCAGAGAAGTAGATACCAAACAGGAGCGGTCCCAGGACGGAACCCTGTGATACTCCACTTGTCTCTGGTTTGAGGTCAGATTTGGAGTCTGCAACTTTTACAGTGTGGGTTCTGTCAGTGAGCCAGTTGGCAACCCATCTTGTGACGTAGGGATTTATGCCTAGTTTGAGTTTAGCTATAATTCCAGAATGGGTGATGGTGTCGAAAGGCTTGGCGAGGTCAAGATAGGCTGTGTGAACCACCTTACCCTCATCTATGGCTTTGGTGACTGCCTCAAAGAAGTCGATCAGGTTCAGAAGGCATGATCTGCCTTTCACAAACCCGAACTGGGTGGGATCCAGAGTTTGGAGGTTACCAATGCCTTTGTTTATGAGTTCCATGATGATACGTTCCATGGCTTTGCAAACCTGGCTCGTCAGGCTAATAGGTCTATAGTTCCCGGGATTAGTGGTGGCTCCCCCTTTGTGGAGTGGGATAACTGTTGCTGTGCTCCATTCAGTGGGCACAAAGCCTGATGCGAGGCTATTATTGAACATGGTGCTTAAGTGGGGATCCAGTTCATTCTGAAGTTCATGTAAAACGCAGCCTGGGATGTTGTCCGGTCCCATGGATGCTGTGTTTTTGGCTTTAGAGAGTGCAGCTTTCACCTGCGTAGTTGTGATTACAGGGACTCTGCATTCTTCCTGTATACATATGGGCCCTTTAGGAGGTGAGGGGGGGGGGGTAAAGTTAGCACTGAACCTATCTGCCAGGTGCAAATGGGAGAAGTTAGCACTGAACCTATCTGCCATGGTGGCAAATGGGAGAAATCTGAAGCTGAAAATAGAGAAACAGCTTAACAGCTTAAGGTATCTAGAAGGGGCGTTTGAGGAGAATGGAAGTCTGAATGAGAATGTCAAAGCTAGAATCAGAGAGGCTGCAGTCAACAGGCACAGAGAGTCAGAGGTGGTGTATGACAGAAGAATGCAAAAGAAGCTGAAAAGTAAGGTGTCCAAAATAGTGGGGCAACAAATAGTCCTGTATGATAGAGAAACCTGTGCAGTAAAGCCAGAGCAGATGTGAAAGCTGGAGGTGATGAAGATGACATATTCAGACATGGTAGGATGCACGCTGTGGGACAAAGAAATGATGGCATCAAAGTAGAAGCCAAATGGGATAGAAGTGCAGAGAAGCCCAAATATAACAGAATATGGTTATTCGGGCAGATGTGCAGGAAAACAGAGGATAATCTGGTGAAGGCGATTTGGCAGAGGCAGGAAGAAGGCAAGATGGCTTAGACTGCATGATAGAAGACCTATGACAGTCAGGCATGGTGTTGAAAATGGAAGGAGAGCAGCACTGAATCCAGAGAGCTGGTGGCAGTACATGCAGCCCCCAAGCCTCATATAGAGTTTGATTATGATGCTGGTGATGTAGAACGGCTGCTGTTAAGCTAGTATTATTGATAATAATGCCAAAGCACAAAAATGCTTAGCACGTTGACAGAAAGCAGAAAGGGTCATTGCCAGAATTAGGGAGCCTATAGCAAGAAACCTAATCAAAGATCCTGTAGAAGTATTAGAGTTATTTCAGAAGTTCTATGCAAGTCTGTAAAGCAGAGGAATAGGGCAACCAAGAAAAGGCACAGATGGAAATAATTATAGATTAATAAACTATGACAAGGTTCGAGAAAGATGAGGCTCAAAAATTTATAGCTAAGATAAGAATGGGTGGCATACAATTGGTGATGTATAATTAATCAACAGGTAAGTCTCCAGGAACAGATAGCTTTCCTGTGCAAATTGCAAGTTAGGAGGGAAGAGCGTGATTTAGATTGGGTACATATTGCTAAACAATGTTTTAAAAGGGGGGACAGAACCCGCATCTTGGAAGATAGCTGTCTTGGCTGTATTACCCAAAGAGGGTAAAAGATATTTCAGACTCAGCTTCATTTTCAATTGTAAACCATGATTATAAAGGATTTATGTATATAGTAGCTAAGAGAATGGTAAAGGTGTTGTCAAAATTGAGAGATCTGGATCAGTGCTTTTTTGTGGAGGGGGAACAAACATTTAACACCATTAGCAGAACAATGATCATCTAGATAGAAGCACTGTGTAAGAAAATACCTGCCATTGTTGGTGGGTTTTGATGTGGAGAAGGTATTCAGTTGAATCAGCTAGGATTTTATGAGCAGGGCAATGGCACCATTTGTGTTTTCTGACAGAATAGTAGGGTTAATTAGGAGGCTATATGTAGGAACTGAGGCAGGTATTGAGGTGGGATGGTACCTCTCTTGTGATTTGTACTTTAACAGGGTGTCCTCTTTTCTGTCTGTTATTTACTTTATACTTTGAGCCATTGGCAAAGAAAATAAACGATTCAAAAATTCAAGGATATAACAGATATGGCAATCAGGAAAAGTAACTTTATTAACAAATTATATTAGTTTGTACTTGATAAAGCCAGAAAGGACATTTCAGTGTTGTGGAATATTTTCATGCAGTTTCATCTCTTTTCAGGTTTTAAAATAAATGAAGATAAAACAAAGGCTGTGATAGTAAGCTATGTCCCCCCTACATGAATTGGTTCAGTAATGCCCATATCTGTTGGGACATGATTAAGTTAAGTATTTAAGTGCCTGGATTAAAAATGATTCTATTAGGGCAGCTGGGGATATGTGAGAAGAGACTTAACAAAAATAATACAAAAATTGAGAAGTTTGAAACATTTGATTATGGTTGTGGATAGTAAAATACAAAAGTGAAAATGTTTTAAGTCCCTTTAATTTTTATACAGGTCAGGGGCTGTAATTAATAAAGATTTGAATGAATTTACTTGGGAGGGTAAGAGGGCAAGCATTAAGTGGGATACATTGATTCTTCCTATAGAACAAGTAGTTTAGGATGTTTTTTTTTATTTGAAGGGATACTTTGAAGCAACACAGTTAAGGCTGTCATATACATAATACAAGCAGAAGGTTAAAAATCAAAGTGGGAAGGCATGATGATGAAAGGGGGGTAGAGTTCATGAAATAAGAAGAGAGTATGATTTTGTGTGCTGATCCTTAAGAAGAATCACAACAACCATACAGAATGTTATATTTATAAAGTAGCAGAAAGTATTCAAAAACCAAGTCAGTATGGCAGTGGAGAAAGATTTTAAAAATATGGATGACTGCAAATAGGGGTATAGAAAATATTCAATAGGGGACTGGAATTTATTTGAGAAATTTAGAAAGGGAACCATGGTATTTTTTAGGTTTAACAGTTTGCTGCAGTTCTGTTTGTACATTCCTCCTGCATGGTGCACTGCATGTTTCCTGGTGGCATAACCATAGCGCAGTGGTGTAGCGGTAGCTTTGTTGCCTCATAGCAAGAGGTTTTCCAGTTCGATTCTCGTCTGGAGTGCTTCTGTGTAGAGTCTGTACATCCTCCCTGCGTTCATGTGGGATTCCTCTGGATGGTCCGGTTTCTTCCCACATTACAAAGACATGCATCTGGAGCATTTCTCCCCTGGCCTCTACTGAAAATTGGCTTTGTTCCAAGTCGGACTTTCCCGGTTAACAAATGATAAGTAAATAATATTTACTGATGACTTATTTTTATACATTGGGCTACTGAGAACTGGGATTACAGGCAATCATTCATACATTTACCATATGTAATGGTGTATATCAAGCCTTCTTGCATTTGTGGTGTTTCCACATGTCCAGTATATTCTGCTTCATTCCTCTTTAAGTTCTCTCCCTGTAACCATTCATTCCTCCTAATCTAATGTTGTTGTTTCATCCCCATTTATTCATATGAAATTTGCCTCTGCCCAGCCTCCTTTCCCATTTCTCTTGTATCTTTATCTCATTCAACTCTATTATCTGCAGTTCCTGCTCAGTTTTCCATTTTTTGGTAATCACTTTTTTGCTCTAAGAAGCGATATTTAGTCTTGGTTGCACCTCCATCGATTTGTCTCCACTCTTGGAAATGTTTTATTTAGTCTATGGAGCATGTAAAAATACTTGAGAAGACAGTTAACACTCAGATATGCAAAATGTTCTAGACTTTGTTATCTTATATGGGTGCTGCACAGATTTCATGCCATTTAATGCCTAAATTTGCCTTCTGCAAAGGTTTCCCACTTATGTATTATTTTTTCCTTGTTCTTTCTTGTCTTATCTACTAGTACTCTATAAATTCTGCTCACAACCTTTTCGTGCACACTGGAACAAATGTATTTTAGGCAAAAACCTATGGAGGGAAGGTAATAATGGCTACGTAGAGGTCTAGACTGGACGGAAGGTTGGAGACTGCGTTCTCTACCAATGATTGATAACAGAAATTAGGCAAAGAGAAAGCTACAAGGGAGTGCCAAGTGACCAACCATCTGTGTTTGAGGTTTTAGTCGAGTCTAGAACAGAAGCTGCCTTTAAAAAGGGATAATTAGTATGGCATGTAAAATACTGCATGGTAACTGCAAGAATTAACCAGAAGATTTTAGAAAAGATTGAGAAGAGAGATTGGAAAGGCAATTTGCAACAGAACAGTGGGTACACAGGGCTCTTACATATGTAAAACAGTCCAGAAGATGTACGATTGTTTTATGGAAGTGTTACAGAGGTATTTTATACCACAGGCAGACTTCAGAGATTTAATTTTCTCAGATAGCAATTGCTGGAGGTGCGATGGAAAGAAAGATGTAATTAGGAACATATTTGTCAGATGTTAAAAAATCCCTATAGAGGATTTGTCAGAAATATTCTAGAAGTAAATGACTGTAAGTAAGAAAATGACTCTTTTGAGCTGGGATGTAAGATGTTACTGAGACATAATAAGGCCTTGTTAAGTTTAACACTATTGCTTGCCAAAAAAGCAATTACAAGAGAGTGGAAATAAAAAATATAAACCAAATGAAAATGAAGTACTGAATATTGTAAAGGAAATGAAAAGTACTGCAGTTAGGTTCTTAAGGAAAGGGAAGGAGCATATTTTACAAGAATAAATGGAATTTGTGGGAACAATACAAGTAGAATAATGCTCAGGAAGATGAGTGAAATTTTAAAGGATGTCAGGACTTCATTAACTTTTGTAATGCTGTAGTGAATTGTACTTATTAAACAATTAAACATATATGTGTAATGCTTGAAGCTAATGACAATTGCTTAAAATTGTTTGTTTTCTTTACTATAACAATATGTGCACCCATGAAGTGACACCCTGGATGGATGTGCACACATGTCATTGTTCAATTTATGGAGATAATAAAGGTATTAAAATAGAGAAGTAAACCACTTGTGGAAAAAGATGCAATAGTTCCAGTGACTCTCCCCAAATGGGTGACCCCTGTGGGTCCTATCCTGAAGCCAAATGGAAAAGTGGTGTAATATAGCAACACATGTACAGTAAACAAGGCATTGCACTAGCACTTGTGTTAAATCCCTGTCATTAATCAAACACTTACCACCTTGGCAAAAGGAAAATATTAGTGAAACTGGATATTGCACTAGCTTATCAGAATTTATAGAGTATGACACAAGTACAGAGGCACAGACAATTATCACATGGGGGGGGGGGGGCTTTGAAGCTGATAGCTTGCAGTATGGAGTTTGTATTGCATGAGGGATCTTCCAAAAGTTGATGGACACCATCTTGTCTTGTCTTCTCAGAATAGTGTCGTGTTTTGTTGATGTTCTGATTTGAATAGACACTGTGCAAGCTTTGGCTGGGCAGCCATGTAAACTGTAAAGTTTTAAAGATAACAGGCTTTAAAGTCGATGCAGAAGCAACCCATCCCACTGAAATGAAAGTGAAAGCTGTGCATGATGTGCGAAATCCAAACAGTAGTCAGGAACTACAGACTTTCCTGGGCCTAAGCAAATTTTACCATCCCTTCCTTCTTAAAGAAATAAAACTAATATGGATGATCCACTCGACAGACTACTAGATCAATATGTTACATGGAAGTGGGCATGTACTCATGAGTAGGCTGTTTGGAATGCTGGAACTGCTGTCATTAGATAACACAGGTAAAATCTCCAACTCCAGAACCCTCGCAAACTCTTTGAACAACCATATTCTTACTGTATATCCACCATAAGAAAGCAAACAAAAATCCAGAAACACCACTTTAATGTGACCCATTACTTCTCAGATTTCACCAAAGACACATTCATCTCGTACCTAAAACAGTATAACTGGACTAACCTAAAGCACCTACCACTCGATGATGCTGCATCTCCCTTCAAGAATATATTCGTAAAAATCCTAAATGAACTAACCCCACCTAGGAAAAAATGAAATAAGTTAAATTCTGCCCCCGGCTATCCAGAAGCACAAAATATTTCATGCCTAAAACAGTATAACTGGACTAACCTAAAGCACCTACCACTCGATGATGCTGCATCTCCCTTCAAGAATATATTCGTAAAAATCCTAAATGAACTAACCCCACCCAGGAAAAAATGAGATAAGTTAAATTCTGCCCCCTGGCTATCCAGAGGCACTATACTGTAGTATAGAAGTACAAGGCTCTCTAGTCTACCTTACCAGCCAATCAGTAAAACAGCTCACTGTACCTATCCAGGCATGTTCAAAGGGCAGTTTCAGGTGTATTCTTTGGTCCAACTGTTGAATCTGGGCATTTTGAGGCAATGTTACAACTGCCTCATGTACACAGACAACCCTCTCCTCCCGCCACCAAACACTAATACATGCAAGAGATGCAGTTATACAGCCAAACTGGAGGCTAAGCTCTCTCAACCCAAGACTGGACGAGACAGTCAAGAGGAGAAGGGAATGACTTGCATCACACCACCAGTCTCACATAGACCTATGAAACCAGCACTGGCAAAAAACACACATAAATACACAAAAACATACTTGGAGGCTCTAAATAAAAATCTGTAAAAGCAACAGAGACCTCCAAAGCAGACATCCAAGCAATCTCCACCTCCCAACACAAACCATGAAACACATACTTCACAAAACCAGTGTGCCACACAATCACAGCCCTTAAGGCAAAATAGCATACCCAACACACTAATAATAGGTGACTCTATAGTCAGACACACTGACGTCCCACTCACTAGGCTGAACAAGGAGAAGGTTACTGTTAGCTGCCTGTCGGGTGCCAGGATCCGCCACATAACACAAGCACTCAGGTCACTCCAGAACAAGTACAAATATGACTCTGTCATTGTCCATGTTGGTGCGAATGACCTGAGCTATACCTCCCTGGACTACATGAAAAGAGACATGGAAGAGCTCTCTGATCACATAGCTCAGGCCGGTATGACCCTGACCCTGAGTAGCATCCTGCTCTCACCAAGAATGATACCATGATACAAAGAAAAAATGATCTGTTTCAACAATTGGCTAAGCTTCTGATGTCATTCAAAGGGGATCCTGTGTCTGTCAGCCTGGGATGACATTCTTGACAAGCCACACTGCTTCGCTAGAGACGGCTTGCACCTGTCACCCTTAGGCTTTCGAATACTGGCCAAGGCTCTAGCCACCCCCATAGTGCCTTTTTTAGGTAAGGCTCAAAATACAACCCCACCACCGTAAATAGCACAAGTAACAAAAAACTGAGGGTAATGCTACTCAATGTCAGAAGTCTAAACCTCAAAATGTACGCACTTGAGGCACTCCTCAGTATGGAGAAAATCGGTTTATGTACAGTAACAGAAACCTGGTTTAAGGCTCCAGAGAGCACCCTAGCACTACCAGGCTTCAACTCATACCATACATTTGGCCACAAAACCCGAACCGAAATACAAAAGGCGGGGACGTATCCATATTCATCAAGGATACCCTCACCTCCAGGTTAGTGGCACAGCACGATACTTCAGAGATCATCCACGTGCAACTAACAATGGGCAGAACTGCAATTCAAATTGTAGCTTGCTACAGATCACCCACCATGTCCCAGGACCCCCATTCTGCATTTCTGGAAACACTGGGAAACATAAAGGTCCTACCAAACACCCTGATGTTGGGTGATTTAAATTACCCAAACCTTAACTGGAAGAACTACTCAAGTACTAACTCCCTTGCCCAACATTTCCTAGAATTTATAAACTCAAACTGGTCAACACCCCCACTAGAGGTGACAACATATTGGACCTGGCCATCACCAACATGGGCGACAGGTGTTCCACACCGGAGGTCAACCCCTTGCTGGTTAGATCTGACCATAAACTAATCACTCTGGATATCCACATTCCGCTTACACCCCTGGTCAAAGAAGCCACTGTGAAAAACTTTTCAAAAGCAAACTTCACGTTACTTAAGACCGAGGTGGAAAGTTTCAAATCCCCCATGCTAAAAGATAACGCTGCCCAAGCTGCAAAATCCTTTACTAATGCACTCTATGGGCACCTACAAGAATGTGTGGATCATGCTATCCCAAGCAAAACCAAGACTCACTCCTCCAAGAAAAGGAAACCAGTCTGGTGAACCCCTGCTATAAACAAGCTATACAATAGAAGGAGGAAACTAGTACAGAAAACAGTAAAATCCCAAGAAGGTAAGACATCCGTGATCAGTATCAACAAGAAACTACGATCCCTCATAAAATTATCCAGTGCTAGCTTCGAAAGAGAAATTGCCAGGGACTCCAAAGATAACCACAAGGCATTCTTTAACTATGTCAAGAATCTAAGTGGCAATTCTCAGATCTGCTCAGAGTTAGTACAGTATGGCACAAAATACACTGAACTGACCGATATCGCCAACATCCTGGCAGACAGGTTCAGTGCATACTTCACCCCCAAAAGGGCCCATAACCATACCAGAAGAATGTAGTGCCCCTGAAATCACAGACACTCAGGTTAAAACAGTCCTCTCCAAAGCCAAAAACACAGCATCAGTGGGACCGAATGGTGTCACAGGCTGCATCCTACACAAGCTCAAAGATGAACTAACCCCCTCACCTAAACACACTGTTCATACTCATCCTCTCCACAGGCTACGTGCCATTAGATTGGCACACAGCAACAGTTATTCTGCTCCATAAAGGTGGAGCCACAACAGACCCCAGGAACTATCGCCTTATAAACCTGACTAGCTTGCTCTGCAAGGCTATGGAGTGCATCATCATGGATCTCATTAACAGAGACATTGGGAACCTCCACACACTGAACCCTACCCAGTTCAGCTTTGTTAAGGGCAGATCATGCCTCCTAAACCTGGTGAACTTCTTTGAGACAGTTACCAAGGCTTTAAACGAGGGAAAGGTGGTCCACACAGGCTACCTAGATCTCGCAAAGGCCTTCAACACCATTCCCCATTCTGGTATTATAGACAAGCTCACCAGCCTGAACATAAACCCCTACATCATGAGATGGGTTGCCAACTGCCTCACGGACAGAACCAACATGGTGAGAGTTGCGGGACCTAGGTCTGACTCTAAACCGGTTACAAGTGGCATTCCCCAGGGCTCAGTCCTAGGACCACTCCTGTTCAGCATATACTTCTCAGAGGTACAGGCAAGCAAAAGGAACACTATGGCTGACCAAGTTCACAGATGACTGCAAACTAGGGGCTATAACTGACTCTCCAGTTGACACAGACATCCTCCAAATGGGTCTCACTGAGACAGATGCCTGGTGTCAAAACCATGGCCTCAAGCTAAATGCCAAAAAGTGCATAATCACCCCTTTGGAAAAAAACAAAGTACCCACAAACTACCACATAGGTGGTAAGCCCCTAAATATGGAAGACATAATAAGGGATCTGGGGACCCTAGTAGATCGTAATCTCTCCTTTGATAATCACATTGTCAAAGCGGATAGAAAATCCTTCTATGTGGCCCACCTGATCACAAAAGGGTTTGCATCCAGATCAAAAGATGTCATTGTGCCCCTCTACGCATCACTCATCAGACCCATCATAGAGTACAACGCTTCATTTGGGATATAGCTTACAAGACACCTGCAACAGCTGGAAAGACCACAGAAGTACCTCACCAAACAAATCTCTGTGCAACTCGACTGAAGAAACTCCAGCTGTACTCGGTTGCATACCTCTTACTCAGAGGTGATCTCTGCCTGACATACAAGACCATGTCCAACCCAGAATTGATGGACATGCTCCACCTAAAGAAAACTATATCCCCTCGAGCCACACGCTCTAGGGATCTAAACCTCACTACAACAGTAAATGGGACATGCTGGAGGGATAGATTCCTGTCCCAGAGACTTCCCATGCTCTGGAACAAGTTTCCAGTCTACATTAGGCAGAGTTACTCACTAACACTCTTCAAGAGAAACCTTGATGAGTGGATGGGAAACAGAAAGTTTACCCCGGGGATCACTTCAGTGGCTCTGCTGGACAGAGGCACAGGGAACTAATCTAAGGGGGCAGCGAAAGCCAACACATTATGGCTAGGCTTATAAATGCCTTTGGGCAGATAGCCTAGTACCTACCTATGAAACTTAGAGCTGTTGCCTGGAAAACATGGACCACAATTCAAACTCGGCCAAACTGTCAGAGATTCAGAGAACTTACAAAATTAGACAAGAAATGTATTACACTAACCTCCAAAAAAGAACTACTACTTAAACTCAAACCCACCTCCCTAGCACCAGGCAATCTACCTGGCGAATATCTAAAAATGGCAACAAAGGCCATAGCTTAGCCAGTGTCAGTTCTAATAAACTAGTCTATCAGTGAATCTTATGTATCTTTACTATGGAACAAATGTTATATCCTTTCCATCCAGAAAGGTGGTCATTCTACACAACTCACCACTTATAGACCCATCACTATCCTCTCCCACCCATCAAAAATACTTGAGAAGTGCATTCAGAGCCAAATCCTACACTACATACAAAATGTACTCCTGTCTCCTTTACAGCATGTTTTTTGTCACTACTCCAGCCATCCACTTTAACTTCAATAATACTGTGACCACAAATAGAAACAATGGTAAACTTATATCTGCTTTCTTTCTTGGTCCAGCCATAGTGTTTGGCACTGCCTCCCACCTTATACTCTTACAAACACTCTCCAGCCTAGGTGTTGACAATTTCTCTCTATCCTGGTTTTCTAGTTACTTCTCTAACAGACCCCAGGCAGTAAAATGACTCACTGACATCTCATCCTTTCTTCCTGTTGCAGTTGGGGTACTACTGGGAGCTATCCTGTTCAGCATCTTTGTTAATGAGCTTGACCTGGCCAGTAAGAATGCTACTTTACTAGAGTATGCAGATGATTATGCCATCATTTGCTCAGCAAACATGTAAAAAGTGACCTCAGGAATATTTCACTTCTATAGAAAGGTGTCTGATTACCTCCCAGCTATTCTTAAACCCTAACTAACCAAAACTAATTCTCTTCACTCCCAAGTATCTTGCAGTAAAGAAAGTGTCCTTCACTATTACCTGTTGTAACAGTACCAAAATAGAACTTTTTCCACAAACCAAACTACTAGGAGATTACCTAGACAAAGACCTAAAGTTTCATTTCCATATTTAACATACAGTGAAAAAAAACACTAAAAACTAAGTACTGCCTATGGAGCAAACCCTACCTGTCTAACATTGCAAGATGTCTTATCAACACTACCTTCCTATTAGCTACCCTCCTCTACTCAGCACCAGAACTGACAACCAACTAACTTAACTAAACAAACTCAAGCAGTGCTACAAAGTAGCAGAATTTGCAGAACAACCTCCCTTTTAGACAACGTCATTGTTTGGCCCTCAGAAATCTCCAGGGGCTTGAAATAGCTCACCAACTCGTATACTCACAACTCCGTATTATCCACAATCTAATAATAAAACTAAATGACTGTCCATCTCTAGCCAACATTACACAACCATACATCCCACCCATAAACTTGGCACTCTTCTGACAAAGACCTCACACATATCAAAACCTAATAACTCTGCAGGCTGCTGTCTGTACTCCCATCAAGTCTCAAAAACCTGGAACTCCATTCCCCTAACAGTAAGATAACACTGTTCGCTAAAGTCATTCAAACTACAGCTAAAGTCTCACTCATAGGTTCATAGGTTCATACTAGGCTATCTGCCCAAGGGCATTTACAAGCCTAGTCCATCGTTTTGTGGCTTACGCCACCCCTTTAGTATGGGGAACTATACCCATTATTTTGCTGTGCCTCTGTCAAGCAGTGACACTGAGGTAATCCCTGGGGTATATCTGCGATCTCCCATCCATTGGTCAAGATTTCTCTTGAACATGGCCAGCGAGGTGCTCTGCCTCACATGTACCGGGATTTTGTTCCACAGCATAGGGAGTCTTTGGGTGATGAATCTATCCCTCCAGCACATCCTATTAATAGCCGTGTCGAGGTTTAAGTCTCCCGCCCTTGTGGCTCTGATGGATCTAGATTTTTTGAGGTGAAGCATATTCATCAAATCTGGGTTTGACATGGCCTTGTATGTTAGGCAAAGGTCACCTCTGAGCAAGCGGTGGCGACTGAATAGAGCTCGAGTTGTTTCACTCGGGCAGGATAGGACAGATTTTGAGACCCTTTATCCTTTTGGTGAGGAACTTTTGTGGCCTCTCCAGCTGCTGCAAGTGTCGGGTCAGATACATTCTGAATGGGGCATTGTACTCAATCATTGGTCTGATGAGTGATGAGTAAAGGGAGACTATGACCTCCCTTGATCTAGATGAGAATCCCTTCATGATAAGGTGGGCAATGTAGAAGGTCTTCCTAACTACTTTAGCTACATGGGTGTCGAATGACAGACTACTATCAACCTGGGTCCCCAGGTCCCTGATAACTTCTTCTGTGGTCAGTGGATTGCCACCTATTTGGTAGCTAGGGGTAACCTTGTTTTTCCCGAAGGGTATGACTATGCATTTTTTGGCATTTAACTTTAGTCCGTGGCTCTGGCACCAGTTATCCGTTTCTGTGAGACCCTTCTGAAGGATATCTGTGTCAGATGTGTTTTCTACTATGGCGCCCAGTTTGCAGTCATCTGCAAACTTTGTCAGCCATAACCCTCCTGTGTTTGCTTGTACTTCGGAAAAGTAGATGCCAAACAAGAGTGGGCCCAGGACTGAGCCCTGTGGGACACCACTTGTGACAGGCTTTGAGTCTGACATGGCGCCAGCAACTCTGACCCTGTGGGTTCTGTCACTCAGCCAGTTTGCAACCCATCTTGTGATGTATGGGTTAACATTTAAGCTGATGAGTTTTTCAATGATACCCGAGTGGGGTATTGTATCGAAGGCCTTAGCCAGATCGAGGTAGGCTATAGACTGCCTTTCCCTCATCAATGGCTTTGGTGACTGTTTCGAAAAAGTCAACCAAGTTTAAAAGGCATGATCTGCCTTTGACAAAGCCAAACTGGGTTGGATCCAAAGTCTGCAAATTCCGTATGTCTTTATTTATGAGGTCCATTATGATCATCTCCATGGCTTTGCAGATAAGGCTTGTCAAGCTAATGGGCCGGTAATTTCCAGGGTCGGTGGAGGCACCGCCTTTGTGCAGTGGGACTACAGTTGCAGTGCGCCACTCCCTGGGTATGTATCCCGAGGTAAGACTTTGACTAAACAGCTGTCCTAGCTGTGGGTTTAATTCCTCATTGAGTTCGTGGAGCACACAGCCGGGGACACCATCAGGTCCCATGGATGCTGTGTTTTTTGCTTTGGAGAGAGCAGTTCTCACTTGGGCGCTGGAGATGTTTGGGGGGCTGCAATCGTTTGGTATAGATATCTCTCCTTTTTGGGGGGAGAAGTTTGCACTGAACCTGTCAGCCAGTATGTTGGCAATGTCTGTAGGATCAGTAATCTTCACATCATTTTGAACTAGTTCTGAGCATATCTGGGAGTTTCCTCCCAGGTTTCTAACATAGCTAAAGAAGGCCTTATGATTGTCTTTTGAGTCTTTAGCTATTTTTCTCTCGAAATTTGCTTTGGATGATTTTATGAGAGCTCTTAGTTTTTTACTTATAGTGATCAAGGGTGTCTTACCTTTTAAGGATTTTGCTCTATCTTGTAGTAGCTTCCTCCTTTTGTTGTAGAGTTTGTTTATGGCTGGGGTCCACCAGACTGGACGGTTGCCTTTGGTACAAACAGTCTTTGTTTTGCTTGGGATTGCCTTATCCATGCAGTCCTGCAGGTGCTGGTAGAAGGCATTTTTAAGTGATTCAGCGGCTTGAGTACTGTTTTCCGCTGGCTCGGGGGCCTTAAAGGAGACCACACTAGTCTTTAGAAGTGTGAAGTCGGCTTTTGAGAAGTTCTTTACTGTGGTCATTTTTATTTCAGGTGGGGGTGGGATGAGGACCTCCAGCGAGATTAGTTTGTGATCTGATCTCACCAGTGAGGGGTATACTTCTGGTGTTGAACATTGTGCTCCCATGTTCGTGATGATGAGATCAAGTATGTTATCTCCTCTTGTGGGGATGGTGACTAGTTGTTCCATGGCATTTGAGTTTATGAATTCCAGGAACTTTTGGGCTAGGGTGTTTGGGCTTGAGTAGTGTTCCCAGTCTATATTAGGGTAATTGAAGTCACCTAGTATGATGGTGTTTGGTGATACATTTATCCCCTGTAGTGTTTTCAGGAAGGCCATGTGAGGTTCCTGAGTTTGTGAGGGTGGCCTGTAACATGCTACAATTTGCAGAGCAGTCTTGCCTATGGTTAATTGCACCTGGATGGTCTCCGATGCATCGTGCGTTGCCACCAGTCTTGAGGTGTGGGTGTCCTTGATGAATATGGATACCTTTCTTGGTATTGTCCGGATTTTGGGGCTGGAACGCATGATATGAGGTAAAACCTGATAGCGCTGGGGTGCTCTCAGGAGCCTTGAACCAGGTTTCTGTCACAGCACAGACATCGATGTTCTCCATACTGAGAAGGGCCTCGAGTGCGTGCATTTTGAGATTTAGACTTCTGGCATTGAGCAGCATTACCCTTAGTTTTTTCCTTTTGTGTTCTAGGGTGGTAGGTTTAGAATTTGAGCCTTGCCTAAAAAGGCACTATGGGGTGGCAAGAGCCTTTGCCAATATCCGGAATCCCAGGGTGACAGGTGCAAGCTGTCCCTTGCGGCAGCGTGGCTTGTCCAGCATGTCATCCCAGGCAGACAGACACTGGATCCCCTTTGAATGACACCAGTGTTTAAGCCAATTGTTAAAGCTGATCATCTTATCTCTGTATTGTGGCATCATTCTTGGTGAAGGTAGGATACTGCTCAAGGTCAGGGTCATACCTGCCTGGGCTACATAATCAGAGAGCTCCTCAATGTCTCTTTTCATGTAGTCCAAGGAGGTGCGTCTCAGGTCGTTTACACCAGCGTGGACAATGACTGAGTCATATTTGTACCTGCTGTTGAGAGACTTGAGTGCTTGCGTTATGTGGCGGATTCTAGCGCCCGACAGGCAGCTTACTGTGACCTTCTCCTTACTCAGTCTGGTGAGCGGGACGTCAGTGTGTCTGACTATGGAGTCACCAATGACTAGTGTGTCTGGCATTGTGTTTGGCCTTAAGGGCTGTGACTGTTTGACACTCTGACTGTGAGGTCTATGTGTTGCAGGTGTTGTGTTCTGAGGTGGTGGTTGTTTGGGTGTCTGCTTAGGTGGCCTCTGCTGTTTTGGTAGATTTTTGATCAGAGCCTTCGAGTATGTCTTTGTGTGTTTATGTGTATGATTTGAGGTTGTAATGGTACTATGTGAGACTGGGTCTATAGTGTGTGTGGTAACCTTCTCCTCCTGACTGGTCTTGCCAGTCCTATGTTGAGAGAGCTCAGCCTCCAGTTTGGCCGTATAGTTGCATCTCCTGCATGTATTTGTGTTTTGTGGGAGGAGGAGAGGGTTGTCTGTGTACATGAGGCAATTGTAGCATTGCCTCAATATTCCCAGGTTCACCAGCTGAGCAGGAGAGGACACTAGCAACTGATCCCTCGACATGCTAGAAGGATAGACAAGAAAAAAACTTTAAAAAAGATTCCGGGGGACGTGGGTGACCGAGAAATGGGGGGTTGCCTTTTTGGGGTACTATCTATGACAAGAGTGCCGTATCAAGGTAATAAGTACTGTAGGAGCAAGTGCTAGGTTTAACAGATAGAGAATAGTCTACTTGGAGACAAGTAGAGATGATCTTTTTAGTTATAGGATACGCTGATTAGATCAGTAGTATAGTTCGAGGAAGGTAGTTTTAAGGGAAAATTTGAAGAATGGACTTTAGGTAGCCCGAATAGTTTAAACCTGCTTAACCGGCACTGCCCTAGTGTGCAACAGTGGCAGCTCCGCGCTGAATCGCGCTAATGCGCGCTAAAGCGTGCTTTATAGCAGGGGGCTGGAAAAGACAGGAAATGACCCAAAATGGCCAATAAACTACAAGTTACTGCCTTAAACCACTCCTCTGAGGACAAACAGGCAGCTCAGTACTCCCTACTCCCACTAGTGAGTAAAGAAACTACCCCTTGACCAAACAAGGAAAATGGCTTTGCAAATGTGCTGCACGTCACCTCTTCAGCTTCATCACTGCTTGACTCCCTACATATCCTCCACTTACCTGTACTGTAACTCACTCTGTTCCCCCTTTTTGTTATAATCCTTCACCCACAACTTCTCTTGTCTTCTACTTCTGAACTCTAGCTGTCTCACCACTATACATCTTGTAAGGCATATTGCTTTCTGTTGAAAATAGTGACATATGACGGTCTGTATAATTTATCAAACTTGAAATACATTTCTTTCTGTTTTGAAAAATGTTATAAAAACAGTGGTATATTATTGCCTTTCAAATTTTATTGTCACTCTATGTATTACTACTGTTTGTACATTGGAGTTTTTCTCCCCAGATCTCTGCTGAAAATGGGTTCTCTGCCCAGTCAGACTTTCCTAGTAAACAAAAGCAATAAATAAATAAATAATGTTTGTATATTATGATCTAGAGCAAACACTGAATCTGACCTGTGATGCCTGTGATGTTTCACTTTATGGCATTGGTGATGTCCTAAGGCATGTACCCAACAGTGGTTGTGAAGCTCCATTTGTTTATGATTCAAATACTATATCTACTACTGCAAAAGAATTGTATTCAGCTTGACAAAGAAGTACTGGCCATTGAGGCTAGGGAAAGGAAATTGCATGAATACTTGTGCAGTAATATTTTCAGTCCCTTAGCAGACCACAAGTCGTTATTGGGACTGTTCAAAACTAATGTTCCTACACCAAAGTTTATTTCACCCTGCATGCTCAAATAGTCAATACTCACGAATGCATATGATTTTGAACTACAGTACCATCACAGCAAAGTGATTACCGATACAGATGCATTAAATTGCCTACTGTAGGTATGCCGCTGTGTGCAGTTATCTGTCATTTCACATGCATGGTCTTCCTCTGACTCTCCCCTGTCTGCAATCCTAAAATTCCTGCTCATCAGTTGCACATATGATGCTCACCTTATGAAACAACCTGAATGCCACCAGGTATATTTTTGCTTTCAAACTACTGCAACCTTCCCTTTTTTGTGGTCAATATATATGCCATCAGTTGGAGCAATGATGCAGGCTATTTCCTTCAATTACTTGCAAATCCCCACCTTTTCCTAACAAAATGTTTTCTCAGTGCACTATGCATCATCCTGGTTCTCTGCCTTAAGGAAAGATAAAACCGAACATTTACAGTGCCATCAATACCTTGCCATTGTACATATACATTATCCGAGCTTCAATGTCAACTGATAAAATTAATAAAAACAAGAATCTGTTACTAATTTACCCTCAATAAGAATGAAAATCTACTACTGATTTACCCAGTGTAAGAATGAGAATCTACTACTGATTTATCCTGTATAAGAATAAGAATATACTACTGATTTACCCTGTTTAAGAATGAGCATCTGTGACTGATTTGCCCTGTATAGTATGATAATCTACTACTGATTTACTCTAAGAACAAGAATCTACTACTGATTTACCCTGTATAACAACAAGAATCTACTACTGATTTACCCTGTATAAGAACAATCATCTACATCATTATTTACCCTCTGTAAGGATAAGAATCTACTACTGATTTACCCTGTATAAGAATGAGAATCTACTACTGATTTACCCTGTATAAGAATGAGAATCTACTACTGATTTACCCTGTATAGTATGATAATCTACTACTGATTTACTCTGTTTAAGAACAAGAATCTACTACTGATTTACCCTGTGTAAGGATAAGAATCTACTACCTATTTTACCCTGTATAAAAATGACAATCTACTACTAATTTACCCTGTATAGTATGATAATCTACTACGGATTTACCCTGTATAGTATGATAATCTACTGCAGATTTACTCTGTTTAAGAACAAGAATCTACTACTAATTTACCCTGTGTAAAGATAAGAATCTACTACTGGTTTACCCTGTATAAGAATGAGAATCTACTACTGATTTACCCTGTATAAGAACGACAATCTACTATTGATTTACCCTGTTTAAGGATGAGAATCTACTACTGATTTACCCTGTGTAAGGATAAGAATCTCCTACTGATTTACCCTGTATAAGAATGACAATCTACTACTGATTTACCCTGTATAAGAATGAGAATCTACTACTGATTTACCCTGTATAAACATGAGATTCTACTACTGATTTACCCTGTGTAAGGATAAGAATCTACTACTGATTTACCCTGTATAAGAATGAAAATCTACTACTGATTTACCCTTATATAAGAACAAGAATCTACTACTGATTTACCCTGTGTAAGGATACAAATCTACTACTGATTTACCCTGTATAAAAATGACAATCTACTACTGATTTACCCTTATATAAGAACAAGAATCTATTACTGATTTACCCTGTATAACAACAAGAATCTACTACTGATTTACCCTGTATAAGAACAATCATCTACATCATTATTTACCCTCTGTAAGGATAAGAATCTACTACTGATTTACCCTGTATAAGAATGAGAATCTACTACTGATTTACCCTGTATAAGAATGAGAATCTACTACTGATTTACCCTGTATAGTATGATAATCTACTACTGATTTACTCTGTTTAAGAACAAGAATCTACTACTGATTTACCCTGTGTAAGGATAAGAATCTACTACCTATTTTACCCTGTATAAAAATGACAATCTACTACTAATTTACCCTGTATAGTATGATAATCTACTACGGATTTTCCCTGTATAGTATGATAATCTACTGCAGATTTACTCTGTTTAAGAACAAGAATCTACTACTAATTTACCCTGTGTAAAGATAAGAATCTACTACTGGTTTACCCTGTATAAGAATGACACTCTACAACTGATTTACCCTGTATAAGAACGACAATCTACTATTGATTTACCCTGTTTAAGGATGAGAATCTACTACTGATTTACCCTGTGTAAGGATAAGAATCTCCTACTGATTTACCCTGTATAAGAATGACAATCTACTACTGATTTACCCTGTATAAGAATGAGAATCTACTACTGATTTACCCTGTATAAACATGAGATTCTACTACTGATTTGCCCTGTGTAAGGATAAGAATCTACTACTGATTTACCCTGTATAAGAATGACAATCTACTACTGATTTACCCTTATATAAGAACAAGAATCTACTACTGATTTACCCTGTGTAAGGATACAAATCTACTACTGATTTACCCTGTATAAAAATGACAATCTACTACTGATTTACCCTGTATAAGAAGGAGAATCTGCTACTGATTTACCTTGTATAGTATGATAATCTACTACTGATTTACCCTGTTTAAGAACAAGAATCTACTACTGATTTACCCTGTGTAAGGATAAGAATCTACTACTGATTTACCCTATATAAGAATGACAATCTACTATTGATTTACCCTGTTTAAGGATAAGAATCTACTATTGATTTACCCTGTGTAAGGATAAGAATCTACTACTGAGTTACCCTGTATAAGAGCAACAATCTACTACTGGTTTACCCTGTGTAGGGATAAGAATCTACTACTGATTTACCCTGTATAAGAATGAGAATCTACTACTTATTTACCCTGTATAAGCACGAGATTCTACTACTGATTTACCCTGTGTAAGGATAAGAATCTACTACTGATTTACCCTGTATAAGAATGACAATCTACTACTGATTTACCCTGTTTAAGGATAAGAATCTACTATTGGTTTACCCTGTGTAAGGATAAGAATCTACTACTGAGTTACCCTGTATAAGAGCAACAATCTACTACTGGTTTACCCTGTGTAGGGATAAGAATCTACTACTGATTTACCCTGTATAAGAATGAGAATCTACTACTGATTTACCCTGTGTAAGGATAAGAATCTACTACTGATTTACCCTATATAAGAATGACAATCTACTATTGATTTACCCTGTTTAAGGATAAGAATTTACTATTGATTTACCCTGTGTAAGGATAAGAATCTACTACTGAGTTACCCTGTATAAGAGCAACAATCTACTACTGGTTTACCCTGTGTAGGGATAAGAATCTACTACTGATTTACCCTGTATAAGAATGAGAATCTACTACTTATTTACCCTGTATAAGCACGAGATTCTACTACTGATTTACCCTGTGTAAGGATAAGAATCTACTACTGATTTACCCTGTATAAGAATGACATCTACTACTGATTTACCCTGTTTAAGGATAAGAATCTACTATTGGTTTACCCTGTGTAGGGATAAGAATCTACTACTGATTTACCCTGTGTAAGGATAAGAATCTACTACTGATTTACCCTATATAAGAATGACAATCTACTATTGATTTACCCTGTTTAAGGATAAGAATCTACTATTGATTTACCCTGTGTAAGGATAAGAATCTACTACTGAGTTACCCTGTATAAGAGCAACAATCTACTACTGGTTTACCCTGTGTAGGGATAAGAATCTACTACTGATTTACCCTGTATAAGAATGAGAATCTACTACTTATTTACCCTGTATAAGCACGAGATTCTACTACTGATTTACCCTGTGTAAGGATAAGAATCTACTACTGGTTTACCCTGTATAAGAATGAGAATCTACTACTGATTTACCCTGTATAAGAATGACACTCTACAACTGATTTACCCTGTATAAGAACGACAATCTACTATTGATTTACCCTGTTTAAGGATGAGAATCTACTACTGATTTACCCTGTGTAAGGATAAGAATCTCCTACTGATTTACCCTGTATAAGAATGACAATCTACTACTGATTTACCCTGTATAAGAATGAGAATCTACTACTGATTTACCCTGTATAAACATGAGATTCTACTACTGATTTACCCTGTGTAAGGATAAGAATCTACTACTGATTTACCCTGTATAAGAATGACAATCTACTACTGATTTACCCTTATATAAGAACAAGAATCTACTACTGATTTACCCTGTGTAAGGATACAAATCTACTACTGATTTACCCTGTATAAAAATGACAATCTACTACTGATTTACCCTGTATAAGAAGGAGAATCTGCTACTGATTTACCCTGTATAGTATGATAATCTACTACTGATTTACCCTGTTTAAGAACAAGAATCTACTACTGATTTACCCTGTGTAAGGATAAGAATCTACTACTGATTTACCCTATATAAGAATGACAATCTACTATTGATTTACCCTGTTTAAGGATAAGAATCTACTATTGATTTACCCTGTGTAAGGATAAGAATCTACTACTGAGTTACCCTGTATAAGAGCAACAATCTACTACTGGTTTACCCTGTGTAGGGATAAGAATCTACTACTGATTTACCCTGTATAAGAATGAGAATCTACTACTTATTTACCCTGTATAAGCACGAGATTCTACTACTGATTTACCCTGTGTAAGGATAAGAATCTACTACTGATTTACCCTGTGTAAGGATAAGAATCTCCTACTGATTTACCCTGTATAAGAATGACAATCTACTACTGATTTACCCTGTATAAGAATGAGAATCTACTACTTATTTACCCTGTATAAGCACGAGATTCTACTACTGATTTACCCTGTGTAAGGATAAGAATCTACTACTGGTTTACCCTGTATAAGAATGAGAATCTACTACTGATTTACCCTGTATAAGAATGACACTCTACAACTGATTTACCCTGTATAAGAACGACAATCTACTATTGATTTACCCTGTTTAAGGATAAGAATCTACTATTGATTTACCCTGTGTAAGGATAAGAATCTACTACTGAGTTACCCTGTATAAGAGCAACAATCTACTACTGGTTTACCCTGTGTAGGGATAAGAATCTACTACTGATTTACCCTTTATAAGAATGAGAATCTACTACTTATTTACCCTGTATAAGCACGAGATTCTACTACTGATTTACCCTGTGTAAGGATAAGAATCTACTACTGATTTACCCTGTATAAGAATGACAATCTACTACTGATTTACCCTTATATAAGAACAAGAATCTACTACTGATTTACCCTGTGTAAGGATACAAATCTACTACTGATTTACCCTGTATAAGAATGACAATCTACTACTGATTTACCCTGTATAAGAAGGAGACTCTGCTACTGATTTACCCTGTATAGTATGATAACCTACTACTGATTTACCCTGTTTAAGAACAAGAATCTACTACTGATTTACCCTGTGTAAGGATAAGAATCTACTACTGATTTACCCTGTATAAGCATGACAATCTACTACTGCTTTACCCTGTATAAGAATGAGAATCTCCTACTGATTTACCCTGTATAGTATGATAATCTACTACTGATTTACCCTGTTTAAGAACTAGAATCTACTACTGATTTACCCTGTGTAAGGATAAGAATCTACTACTGATTTACCCTGTATAAGAACGACAATCTACTATTGATTTACCCTGTTTAAGGATAAGAATCTACTATTGATTGACCCTGTGTAAGGATAAGAATCTACTACTGAGTTACCCTGTATAAGAACAACAATCTACTATTGGTTTACCCTGTGTAGGGATAAGAATCTACTACTGATTTACCCTGTATAAGCACGAGATTCTACTACTGATTTACCCTGTGTAAGGATAAAAATCTACTACTGATTTACCCTGTATAAGAATGACAATCTGCTACTGATTTACCCTTATATAAGAACAAGAATCTACTACTGATTTACCCTGTGTAAGGATACAAATCGACTACTGATTTACCCTGTATAAGAATGACAATCTACTACTGATTTACCCTGTATAAGAATGAGAATCTGCTACTGAATTACCCTGTATAGTATGATAATCTACTACTGATTTACCCTGTTTAAGAACAAGAATCTACTACTGATTTAACCTGTGTAAGTATAAGAATGATTTATCCTGTATAAAAATGACAATCTACTGTTAATTTACACTGTATAGTATGATAATCTGCTGCTGATTTACTTTGTTTAAGAACAAGAATCTACTACTAATTTACCCTATATAAGAACAAGAATCTGCTACTGATTTACCCTGTATAGTATGATAATCTACTACTGATTTACTCTAAGAACAAGAATATACTACTAATTTACCCTGTGTTAGGATGAGAATCTACTACTGATTTACCCTGTATAAGAATGAGAATATACTACTGATTTACCCTGTATAAGTATGAGAATCTACTTGATTTAGCCTGTATAAGAACAACACTCTACTACTGATTTACCCTGTATAAGAACAAGAATCTACTACTGATTTACCATGTGTAAGGATATGAATCTACTACTGATTTACCCTGTATAAGATCGACAATCTACTACTGATTTACCCTGTATAGTATGATAATCTACTACTGATTTACACTGTTCAAGAACAAGAATATACTACTGATTTACCCTGTGTAAGGATAAGAATCTACTACTGATTTATCCTGTATAAAAATGACAATCTACTATTAATTTACCCTGTATAATATGATAATCTACTACTGATTTTCTCTGTTTAAGAAGAAGAATCTACTAATTTACCCTATATAAGAACAAGAATCAACTAATGATTTACCCTATATAGTATGATAATCTACTACTGATTTACACTGTGTATAAGAACAAGAAGCTACTACTGATTTACCCTGTATAGTATGATACTCTACTACTGATTTACTCTGTTTAAGAACAAAAATCTACTACTAATTTACCCTGTGTAAAGATAAGAATCTACTACTGATTTACCCTGTATAAGAATGACAATCTACTACTGATTTATCCTGTATAAGAATGAGAATTTACTACTGATTTACCCTGTATAGTATGGTAATCTACTACTGATTTACTCTGTTTAAGAACAAGAATCTACTACTGATTTAGCCTGTTAAGGATAAGAATCTACCACTGATTTACCCTGTATAAGAACGACACTCTACTGCTGATTTACCCTGTGTAAGGATAAGAATCTACTACTGATTTACCCTGTATAAGCACGACAATCTACTACTGATTTACCCTGTGTAAGGATACAAATCTAGTACTGATTTACCCCGTATAAGAACGACAATCTACTACTGATTTATCCTGTGTAAGAATAAGAATCGACAACTGATTTACTATGTATAAGAACGGCAATCTACTACTGATTTACCCTGTATAAGAATGAGAATCTACTACTGATTTACCCTTATATAAGAACAAGAATCTACTACTGATTTACCCTGTGTAAGGATACAAATCTACTACTGATTTACCCTGTATAAAAATGACAATCTACTACTGATTTACCCTGTGTAAACATGAGATTCTACTACTGATTTACCCTGTGTAAGGATAAGAATCTACTACTGATTTACCCTGTATAAGAATGACAATCTACTACTGATTTACCCTTATATAAGAACAAGAATCTACTACTGATTTACCCTGTGTAAGGATACAAATCTACTACTGATTTACCCTGTATAAAAATGACAATCTACTACTGATTTACCCTGTATAAGAAGGAGAATCTGCTACTGATTTACCCTGTATAGTATGATAATCTACTACTGATTTACCCTGTTTAAGAACAAGAATCTACTACTGATTTACCCTGTGTAAGGATAAGAATCTACTACTGATTTACCCTATATAAGAATGACAATCTACTATTGATTTACCCTGTTTAAGGATAAGAATCTACTATTGATTTACCCTGTGTAAGGATAAGAATCTACTACTGAGTTACCCTGTATAAGAGCAACAATCTACTACTGGTTTACCCTGTGTAGGGATAAGAATCTACTACTGATTTACCCTGTATAAGAATGAGAATCTACTACTTATTTACCCTGTATAAGCACGGGATTCTACTACTGATTTACCCTGTGTAAGGATAAGAATCTACTACTGATTTACCCTGTATAAGAATGACAATCTACTACTGATTTACCCTTATATAAGAACAAGAATCTACTACTGATTTACCCTGTGTAAGGATACAAATCTACTACTGATTTACCCTGTATAAGAATGACAATCTACTACTGATTTACCCTGTATAAGAAGGAGACTCTGCTACTGATTTACCCTGTATAGTATGATAATCTACTACTGATTTACCCTGTTTAAGAACAAGAATCTACTACTGATTTACCCTGTGTAAGGATAAGAATCTACTACTGATTTACCCTGTATAAGCATGACAATCTACTACTGCTTTACCCTGTATAAGAATGACAATCTACTACTGATTTACCCTGTATAGTATGATAATCTACTACTGATTTACCCTGTTTAAGAACTAGAATCTACTACTGATTTACCCTGTGTAAGGATAAGAATCTACTACTGATTTACCCTGTATAAGAACGACAATCTACTATTGATTTACCCTGTTTAAGGATAAGAATCTACTATTGATTGACCCTGTGTAAGGATAAGAATCTACTACTGAGTTACCCTGTATAAGAACAACAATCTACTATTGGTTTACCCTGTGTAGGGATAAGAATCTACTACTGATTTACCCTGTATAAGCACGAGATTCTACTACTGATTTACCCTGTGTAAGGATAAAAATCTACTACTGATTTACCCTGTATAAGAATGACAATCTACTACTGATTTACCCTTATATAAGAACAAGAATCTACTACTGATTTACCCTGTGTAAGGATACAAATCGACTACTGATTTACCCTGTATAAGAATGACAATCTACTACTGATTTACCCTGTATAAGAATGAGAATCTGCTACTGAATTACCCTGTATAGTATGATAATCTACTACTGATTTACCCTGTTTAAGAACAAGAATCTACTACTGATTTAACCTGTGTAAGGATAAGAATCTACTACTGATTTATCCTGTATAAAAATGACAATCTACTGTTAATTTACACTGTATAGTATGATAATCTGCTGCTGATTTACTTTGTTTAAGAACAAGAATCTACTACTAATTTACCCTATATAAGAACAAGAATCTGCTACTGATTTACCCTGTATAGTATGATAATCTACTACTGATTTACTCTAAGAACAAGAATATACTACTAATTTACCCTGTGTTAGGATGAGAATCTACTACTGATTTACCCTGTATAAGAATGAGAATATACTACTGATTTACCCTGTATAAGTATGAGAATCTACTTCTGATTTAGCCTGTATAAGAACAACACTCTACTACTGATTTACCCTGTATAAGAACAAGAATCTACTACTGATTTACCATGTGTAAGGATATGAATCTACTACTGATTTACCCTGTATAAGATCGACAATCTACTACTGATTTACCCTGTATAGTATGATAATCTACTACTGATTTACACTGTTCAAGAACAAGAATATACTACTGATTTACCCTGTGTAAGGATAAGAATCTACTACTGATTTATCCTGTATAAAAATGACAATCTACTATTAATTTACCCTGTATAATATGATAATCTACTACTGATTTTCTCTGTTTAAGAAGAAGAATCTACTAATTTACCCTATATAAGAACAAGAATCAACTAATGATTTACCCTATATAGTATGATAATCTACTACTGATTTACACTGTGTATAAGAACAAGAAGCTACTACTGATTTACCCTGTATAGTATGATACTCTACTACTGATTTACTCTGTTTAAGAACAAAAATCTACTACTAATTTACCCTGTGTAAAGATAAGAATCTACTACTGGTTTACCCTGTATAAGAATGAGAATCTAGTACTGATTTACCCTGTATAAGAATGACAATCTACTACTGATTTACCCTGTGTAAGGATAAGAATCTACTACTGATTTATCCTGTATAAGAATGACAATCTACTATGGATTTATTCTGTATAAGAACAAGAATCTACTACTGATTTACCCTGTGTAAGGATAAGAATCTACTACTGATTTACCCTGTATAAGAATGACAATCTACTACTGATTTATCCTGTATAAGAATGAGAATTTACTACTGATTTACCCTGTATAGTATGATAATCTACTACTGATTTACTCTGTTTAAGAACAAGAATCTACTACTGATTTAGCCTGTTAAGGATAAGAATCTACCACTGATTTACCCTGTATAAGAACGACACTCTACTGCTGATTTACCCTGTGTAAGGATAAGAATCTACTACTGATTTACCCTGTATAAGCACGACAATCTACTACTGATTTACCCTGTGTAAGGATACAAATCTAGTACTGATTTACCCCGTATAAGAACGACAATCTACTACTGATTTATCCTGTGTAAGAATAAGAATCGACAACTGATTTACTATGTATAAGAACGGCAATCTACTACTGATTTACCCTGTATAAGAATGAGAATCTACTACTGATTTAACCTGTATAGTATGATAATCTACTAATGATTTACTTGGTTTAAAAACAAGAATCTACTACTGATTTACCCTGTGTAAGGATAAGAATCTACTACTAATTCATCCTGTATAAAAATTACAATCTACTATTAATTTACCCTGTATAGTATGATAATCTACTACTTATTTACTCTGTTTAAGAATAAGAATCTATTGCTAATTTACCCTATATAAGAACAAGAATCTACTATTGATTTACCCTGTATAGTATGATAATCTACTACTGATTTACTCTGTTTAAGAACAAGAATATACTACTAATTTACCCAGTGTAACAATGAGAATCTACTACTGATTTACCCTGTATAAGAATGAAAATCTACTACTGATTTACCCTGTATAAGAATGAGAATCTACTACTGATTTACCCTGGATAAGAATGAGAATCTTCTTCTGATTTACCCTGTATAAGAACAAGAATCTACTACTGATTTACCCTGTGTAAGGATAAGAACCTACTACTTTTTTACCCTGTTTAAGAACAACAATATACTACTGATTTACCCTGTGTAAGGATATGAATCTACTACTGATTTACCCTGTGTAAGGATAACAATCTACTACTGATTTAACCTATATAAGAATGACAATCTACTACTAATTTCCCCTGTATAGTATGATAATCTTCTACTGATTTACTCTGTTTAATAACAAGAATCTACTGCTGATTTACCCTATATAAGAACAAGAATCTACTACTGATTTACCCTGTATAAAAATGAGAATCTCCTACTGATTTACCCTGTATAGTATGATAATCTACTACTGATTTACTCTGTTTAAGAACAAGAATCTACTACTGATTTACCCTGTGTAAGGATAAGAATCTATTACTGATTTACCCTGTATAAGAATAACACTCTACTACTGATTTACCCTGTGTAAGGATAAGATTCTTCTACTGGGTTACCCTGTAGAAGAACGACAATATACTACTAATTTACCTATCCTCTAATATATTGAGCTGTAATTGTCTAAATGTGAAGTTCAGTGGCAGACACTCATGCTTAAAATATATTATTCTTTTCAAACTACCTTACCCCCATTCAGGTTGCTTACGTTACTCATGATCCTTGCATTATGTAATTTAAACACCATATGCCTGTTCTTGAAAATAACACAAATCTTAACTGCCATTATTGCTAGGAATGCTGTATTACGGTCCATTAGGTTCCATTGGGATGAGCCTGACTCTGCCTTTCCATATTCCCAGCCCCTCCTCCCAGAATCTTAACCTTACCACCTGACATATAAACAGTTGCTTATCATGTATGATACCACAACTCCAGTACACTGGTCCAGAAAATCCTGTCACATTTTACAGTTGAAATGTATGATGTTCATCGTGTTTCCCTCCTGCAGTCATCACACTTAGGTTATCATGCCGCCAGGCGGTCCCGCAGTCGGTCCGAATTCCAAAGTCTTGGTCTGGCATCGGTTGCTGTTGCTTCTTCCCTGACGTCAGTGTGCCAGGGGTATATGAGAGGCATCCGACGCCATTTTCTTCAGTCTTTCTTGCCACGCGGTGTCCGAAGCAGAAGCAGTTCGCAAATGCCGGTCGGCCGACACCTGAGATTTTCAAATCGAGTTTCAGTCCGAAGTCTTCAAAGCTAAGTACCCCGTTGGGGAACCTTTTCTTGCCTCAGTCCGATGTCAGAAAAAGTTAACAATTGCATTTCTTGTGGGAAGCAAATACCTCATAAGGACTTTCATTCTTTTTGTATACCTTGCCTAGGCCCAGACCACAAAGTCACTGGTTGCCGGTTTTGTGCTAGGTTCAATAAGCGAACTATAAAGCGACGCTTTGATTTTGCACAACACTACTTCGGTAGGAAATTTAATTACACTATGCCGTCGGAGCAACCGACTACCGGCGTGCATAAAAAATGCAAAGATAAGGAAAGACAGCCTAGATCCAAGCCAGACTCCGAGGCCTCGGCTTGGCCGGTCGCCGGTTCTCCGGTTTTCAGTAAGGCGCCTACGCAGCCCCTGGCTGCCGCTGAATTGGATCCCCAGACCACTTCGGATTCTCCAGCAGAGAGTTCTAGGCCGACGCAGCCATTTTCTTTAGGCCCTACCGACGACATTGCAGAAGGAGAAGCTGGTGCTGTAGAAACACCTTCGATTTCTGAAGGTGTCTTCAGACTGACTACTCTCACCATAAAATCTTATGCTAAGCTTAAGACTCCTCTAAAACCATAAAAGACTACACTTCAGTCTCCAGGTCAAGGCCCTATTCCTAAGAAACAGATGCTTAAAATGGCTGAAAATTTGATTTCTTTGATCAGGGGTTCCCAACCCCCCCCCCCGACAAAAGGTCTAGACAAGAGGAGGAGTATGCCTCCTCTGATCAAGTGTCTGTTTCCTCAGGCTCCTCTGAGGAACAGGATTACTCCTTTCCCCCTTATGAAGATTCTGATGCTGAAGACTCCATTCCCTCAGCTTCTTCCCCTGAAGATTATTCCTTTGGGGAAACCTTACATACCATGAGGGAACATTTCCACTGGGAAGGTCAGGACTACTCTGACTCAAAGAAAAGGCTCCGAGAATTTCTTTTACTCCCCCAGCACAGACCACTTGCTATCCCCCCAATTTTAGACATTGTGGATGATGTTTTCTTAGAATCTAGTCTAAATCCAGATTCTCTGCCTCCTGCTCCAGCCAAACCAGATAGATACTATAGAGTGCCTGACTCGCACAGTTTCCTATACAAAAGCCCTGTTGCTGATCCAGAGACAATCTCCCAGGGTCCCAAAGGGGCTAAGGCTTCTATGGCTAAAAATCCTGTACCCTCTGAAAGGGACTCCAGAGCACTAGATAGATGGGGGAAGAAGGTTTACACCTCAGCTACTCTAGCTATGAGAGCACTAAATTGTCAATTTCACATGCTTAAATACCAGCAATGTGGTTTTGATGCCTTGGAAGCTTCCTCTAGAGCAGCTGTTACTGGGTCTGTTATACGTAGGCATGCTTGGTTAAAGGAACAATCTCTGCCTGATCATGTTAAAGCAAAGTTACTAGATGCACCCTTACAGCAGGATGTCTTATTTGGGGTTAAAGCAGAGGAGGTTTTAAAGAAAATGGAGGATAAGGCAAAATCTATGCAGACGGTCAAAGATTTCTTATGGGTACAGCCCCCATGCTTCAACAGAAATTGGCCAACAAAAAATTGGTCCTTTCCAGCTTCTGACAGACCACAGAGGGGTAAATACAGGCACCGAAGGGGCAGAGGACAAGCACAAATCCCTTACAAACCTCGCCAATGGGGCACTGCAACACAGAAGGGAGGAGAAGACAGGTCCCAAACTACTAGAAGGCAAACACAATGACTTAAACCTCAAACTGCCAAGCAAAACTCTCTTGGCAGCTCCCTTGGGAGGAAAATTAGCACTTTTTGCAGACAATTGGCGCATTGTCACAAAGGACAAATGGGTCCTAGACATTATCTCACAAGGATACAGATTCCATTTCCACACCTTGCCAAGGATAAAAGGAATGCCAAACCTGCCACAAAATCAATGGGCAGAGGCACAAAAACAAATTACAGCTCTCATGGAGATGAGAGCCATTCAACTGGTACCTACACAGGAGCAAGGCCAAGGATTTTACTCAAGGCTCTTTCTAGTCCCCAGAAAGGACAATGCTTGGAGACCCATTCTGGACCTTTCAATTTTAAACACCTTCTTGTAAGTACCCAAATTCAAGATGCTAACACTACAGCAGCTTCTTCCCATGTTGGGCAAGAAAGCTTGGCTAGTAACGTTGGACCTCAAGGAGGCATACCTGCATGTCCCTATCAGACAAAATTGCAGAAGATACCTCCGTGTCATTGCAGGTTCAACCCATTACCAATTCTCTGCATTGCCCTTTGGCTTATCTACTGTGCCCAGGGTCTTCACAAAATGCCTGGCACCAGTAATTGCATACTGCAGACAAAGATGAATTCAAATGTACCCATACCTTGTCGACTGCCTCATCCAAGTAGAAAGCAAGGACATTCTCTTACAACACCTGGCTTTTGTAAAACATCTTCTAAGTTGCCTGGGGTACACAGTAAACGAAAAGAAATCAAAACTAGTGCCCTCACAAAATATGACATTCCTGGGTGCCAGCTTGAATACAACGGCCCAGATGGCTTATTTGACGCCAGACAAACAAGTACAATTAACTCAGTACGTCAGAACAATGGCAACAAAGACCCAACTCCCTGCAAGAAAAATTCTGCAGGCCTTGGGCTTCATGGCATCTTGCATACTACTAATACCATTTGCAAAACTGCATATGAGGAAATTACAATGGTACCTAAAAAGCGTATGGGCTCAACACAGCCACAGCTTGGAAACAATGATACCTCTCATTCCCTGCCTTCAACAGGAGTTTCTATGGTGGTCACAGGCATGTCACCTCAACAAGGGTCAGCCTTTCACCTTATCCCCAGCCAGGCAAACTATGACAACAGATGCATCGGACTATGCCTAGGGGGCACACATGGCAGGACGGTGCATTCAAGGCATATGGACTGCAGATCAAAGGAATCTGCACATCAATCAAAAAGAAATGCTAGCTGTACAAAATGCTCTGACAGCCTTCAATGACCTCTTACATCCAGGACAGCTTATCATAAGGACAGACAACACCACAGTAATGTGGTACATAAACAAGCAAGGGGGCACACACTCCTACCCTCTATGCAGGCAAGCAATGACCTTGTGGAACACAGCACTGGCTTACCAAGTTCAATTACAAGCTCAATTCCTGCCAGGAAAAAAGAACACATTGGCAGACGACCTAAGCAGAAACATCATGGATCCCCACGAGTGGAAACTGGATTCACAAGTATTTGCAATGAAAACTAAAAAATGGGGGCTCCCAGACATAGACCTGTTTGCCAGCCCCCAAAACTATCAACTAACAAAGTTTTGCACAAGGACTTTTCACCATCAAGCTTGGATAGTGGACGCACTCTCATTCAGTTGGAAAATGCTGACAGTATATGCCTTTCCTCCATTACCCCTTCTCACAAAGGTGCTGCTGAAAGTCAGGATGGAGAGACCCCGAATGATACTCATTGCCCCAGACTGGCCACGCCAGCACTGGTATCCACTATTAAGGAATATGGCCCAGGGCCCACCATGGATTCTACCACAAATTACCCATCTGCTCACACAGCAAGACAATCAGATTCTACACAGCCAGCCCAAAACCTTAAACTTGGCTGCATGGCAAATCACCTAAGCAACCAGCCAGCTCCTCTCTCACAAGCTGTTATGGATGTTATTCTGGGGGCCAGGAGGCCCAGTACCAGGAAAGCTTACTCAGACAAATGGAAAAGGTTTTGTGCCTGGAACCAAGCTAAAGGTCATAATACCCTTCAGCCTGACATACCTCAGATTCTGCAATATTTAACTGAGATGTTACACAAAGGGCTTTCTTTTTCATCTATTAAAATCCACACCTCAGCTATTTCTGCTCACTACAACACAGATCCTCCCTTATTTTCACATCCACTCCTAAGGCAGTTTCTCAGAGGGGCCAAAAACATTAGGCCTCCCAGAAGAGCACCAACACCTACTTGGGACCTCAACTTTGTTCTGGAAAAACATACGCTACCTCCTTTTGAGCCAGCTTTCTCAGCTGACTTAAAGTTTATATCATGGAACACTGCCCTGCTGCTAGCAATTACTTCAGCAAGAAGAGTTTCAGAGCTTCAGGCACTAATGGCAGTAGAGCCTTTCCTCATTTTTCATCAAGACAGAGTTTCTCTACGAACTAACTCCGCCTTTATGCCTAAGGTGGTATCCAGTGTGGCTCTAAATCAAACCATCCATTTACCCACCTTCTTTCCAAATCCACAGAACAAAGGAGAAAGACTCCTACATTCCTTGGACCTTCACAGGCAGCTACGTTACTACTTGGATAAAACTAAGATTTTCAGAAAATCTGACTAGCTTTTTGTATCCTATGCTACAGCATCACGAGGAAAGGCTATCTCAAAACAGACCATTACCAAATGGATAGGACATTGCATACGTTTTTGCTACACCCACCATGGAAAACCAGTTCCTGCTAGCATAAGGCCCCACTCTACCAGGGCAGCAGCTACAGCTACAGCCTTCCTCAGGTGGGTGCCAACCAAGGATATACTGGAAGCTGCAACTTGGAGTTCAGTACACACCTTAACCAAACATTACCACTTACCACTTTACTCTAAGACTAGAGCTGGCTTCGCCACTGCAGTTTTACAGGGCCTTCTAGCCTCATCTAACCCTGTTTGACTCCACCTCCCATCCTTAGCTTTGGGATTCTACCCAAGTGTGATGACTGCAGCAGGGTAACACGATGAGTACAGTTTTGTACCTACCATAAATGTAGATGTTCGAGTGTATACCCTGCTGCAGTCCAGGTTACCCTCCCTCCATCCCCTCTGACCTAACTAAGACCTTTCTATACCTTAAAATCTGTTACAACCTTTGTGGTGTCTTTGCTTATAGCTGGAGGGATTTTTTGCTTATGCTACACTTTTTATTATTGGTCCTATCTACTGACCACCATTTGGGGGGGGGGGGGCACCTGACATCTGGGGCAAGAAAAACTGAAGAAAATGGCGTTGGATGCCTCTCATATACCCCTGGCGCACTGACGCCAGACAAGAAGCGACAGCAACCGACGCCAGACCAAGACTTTGGAATTCGGGCCGACTGCGGGACCGCCTGATGGCAGGATAACCCAAGTGTGATGACTGCAGCAGGGTATACACTCGAACATCTACATTTATGGTAGGTGCAAAACTGTACTTTTTCTGTTATCCTTGTCCTATGATTTGATATGCTATTACATTCTATGTTTGCAGTAGCCCACTGTTACTGGTTGGCCCATTGGCATGACCCTTCTACATAAAATTCAATAAGCCAATCAGGTTTTTGCAAGTCCTTTAACGTTATCTTTCTGGTGTTTACCTTTGCTGTTTCCTTGCCAAATTTTTGTTCAAGCAGCCTGAATTTTGCTTCCATCATATTTGTGTATTTGCTTGCAAACTTGAATTGCTTTGCCTAGCTCTCAAGTTTATTCTAACCCAACGGAATTCCAAGCCTTTCAGAAACATGTATAAAGTGGTGTAGGACATCTTACATTCCCATGATATCTGATTCCCCATAAAAGAAACATCTTTGTAATATATTAAACTGCTAGATCCCACTTCTGTCTGTACCACCCTGTAGAAAAAGACACCGAACTTCTCAAATGTGATAGCAACCACTGACTGACTTGTTGGGATTGATGTATCTGCTTAATGTTGCTAGTTAGACGTCATCCCTAAGAACTCTTGATTGAGCCACAAGCTGTACTAGGAGAACGGGAAAGCCTGAGTCCATGTCCATTTCAACCACTGAAGCCTATTTACTGGGGAACAGGCTGTATGGTGACAACTCTTTTGAAAGAACACTATGGGCTGAAAATTAAGATGGCTAAAGAAATCCCTTAAAGGGAGTTTTCTTCTTTATCTGTAGGATCAGTGACCTCAGAGTTGATTATATTATGCTAGGCCCCCTGTACACCTGCCTGAATTGGAAGTGTGTAGAGCCTTGCACTCCCCTCTGTAAATAACAGGGTCAGCTTTCTGTCTTTGGCAGTCTTGTCTAGTGTATATATTATGGCCAAACCTGCCATTTGCATGTGTTAACTGCCAATGGTTTGGTATCTGTGAAACCTCTGGTAGTCTCCACACTGAAGGGACAAATGATTAATATGAAAGAATTTACCACTGCCTTTTTAAGAAGTAAGCTCAAAGAATAAACCCTAAGATTATTCAGAGCCAGACTCTGCTATTGTTGTACACTGTCTGCCAAATATCTCAGATTACTGCTGCAGAATATCTGGTCTCTCCTTTACTTGATGTCAGGTTACCAGATTCAAAAAATGCCTACGCCACTTAAAACTGAATTCTGACTTTTCTGTATAAGCATGTTCTAATTTGGGGGAGCTGCTGCTCTAGATGGGTACTACTTTAGCTGGGGTGAATCATGGCCCCTTTTACTAAGGTTCAGCTGCTTGTGGCTCATTTGCTTGCAGCAGAATACTTGAACATGTGTTCAGGTATGAGAAAATATATTTTATCTGAGTGTGTCCTTCTTTAGAGGCAATATATTGTGTTGGAGTGTGAGGAGCAGGCAAACTTGTCCCCCTACAAAAGATACTTTTTTAACCTTGCTTCCAATTTTGACTATTCCATGACTTGGGTGACTGGCAGTGAGTTAATGTTACTTGAGCAGTTTGATTTTGTGTCAAAAAGTAAATCCTGACCACCTATACAGAAGCTGGCTTTTTTTTTTTTTGCTAAAGGCAACACTTATTTTTTTTTCCAAAAGTCTCTCTTCTTCTCTGGCTATCTGCTTTCCCTACTTTTAAATGCATGAGCCATGCATGCTTCACACATTCATGCCTGTACTTGCATGTGTCAAATATGCAATCACCACAATTAAAAGCGTAACAGTCAAACATTCATAATATTGAAAAGTCAAAACATTGAGCCTTCAGAAGACCACAAAAAGAAATAATTTCCTTTTCGATCTTTAAACCAAACCTGTCTCAATAGTGGTAGTATTATGGAAAGTGTTTATTTTTGCTAAGGTGTCGGGTAATGGTTAACATGAATTACTAAGGTGGTGGTGAAGGTTCACCCCCCTACACCACCTTAGTTATGTATGTTAACTATAATCCGACTCTGCACCTTGACTAAAAAAAAAAAAAAAAAATTTGAAAACACTACCACTGGACAATGCATTCTCTCTCTTTCTGTCTCTGTCTTACACACACACACACACACACACACACATTAAATCTGTCCTCTTACCCAACACTTACTCTAATCCTAACCTACAAACACCAAATATATCCCTTTACCTAACCCTAATCCTCAAACATTTGCACAGACACACCACTAATACAAACCCACTTACCTGTTTCAACAAAATGGACTTCGATAAAGCAAGCATTTGCTAATAATGGACATTAATACAAAAGATCCTGAAGTTCATTCTGTTGAACACTTGAATATTCAGCAACATTACTTGCACCTGTGTGTGTGTGTGTGTCTCTCTCTCTCTCTCTATATATATATATATATATATATAGATACATAAATATATATATATATATAGATACATAAATATATATATATATATATTTAAAATAGAGACTTATGGAGACTATACCATTTTCAAGGGTACTAGTACAGAAAAAAACAAATTGCAAAAACAGGTACAAAAATACAACAAATATGACTCATTGCATAAAGCAATTTGAAGATGTGGGTTTAAAAGACTTTCTTAGTTTGTAGCTGAGACTTTTGAACCTTTTAAATATAAGACAGTACAAAAGAGTGTGAAATGTCTTATTGATCCTGAATGCAATTGATTTCCTTGTCATGGAATTATAACAGTAGATGTTCACTCTTCCTACTGCCCTTGTTGTACTTGTATTACACACAGACAGGTGTAGCATTTAGTTAAGATATAAAGCACGAGAACCACAACATATTTATTTAACATTTGTTAACCGGGAAAGTCCGACTTGGAACGAGCCAGTTTTCAGCGGAGCAGAGGCCTGGGGAGAAACGGTCCAGACGCATGTCTTTGTAATGTGGGAGGATACCGAAGCACCTGGAGAAAACCCACACAAATGCAGGGAGGACATGCGGACTCCACACAGAAGGCACCCCAGCCGAGAATCGAACTGGCAAACCTCTTGCTGTTAGATGACAATGCTACCGCTGCGCCGTCCCGTACGCATTGAGTACATATGAGTAACAAAAAAAGCATCAGTTAAGTAACATAGGTTGATGTAGGCAAGATGGTGATTTGAGAATTGTACCATTATATTTCCTTTAATTGTTATTGCCTGCATGTATAACTAGGTCTGAAATGTACTGACTGACTAAAAAAAGTAAACAAAGAACAGAATATCCTGCCTTCTTTTTCTCACGTGTGCAGAATAGCTTGTGCATTAGATAGAACACTCTTTAATTAATTCTGTCTTTGCCCCCTCTTTCACCATCTTAACTCAGCCTGCCTCACTCCTTGAAACCACAAAAGGCGTTTGCGTCCTTGACATGATTTCAAAACAAATTGTCACTCTACTAAACATCAGCATGTGAATTGCTTCATTGTTTATAGGCATTATTTCATTACTTATTGACCCGTCAGTAACTTGCCCTTGAGGCATAATGACAGAAGTACAAATAATCTACATAAAATCACCTTCATGAACCAAAAATGGATGCTGTACCTTCCCCCAAGTGCAGCCAAAAAGTACAGCTAGCAACAGTCTCTAACATGATTTTTCATTTATAATGATAATGTTATTTGTGTCATTATATATACTCTGTGTTGTCTGTTAGAACTGATGACTTCTCACAGTATGGCCTCATTAATTTAAGCTGTTAAAAACAGGATCAGTAACTTATGCATGGCAGATGTTGTTTGTGGCATATTCTGGCACTTTTCAACTGGTCATTAATGTCCTACTCCCACTAGCAATCTAATTGGGCAGTATAGTTTCCTGACTACAAGAGTGGTAGGTTGTAGATATTTAGATTAGCCACATTTCACAGATCATCTGATTCCCCTACAAAAAAAAAATACTACTACTAATACTAATAATAAAGTGATGTTCCCAACTGTTTACTGATGTCTCATTTAACAGTTTGGTGGGCAGTATATTTTCCAGAGTACATAAATTGTACTCAGTTGTAGATATTTATATAGCTTATTTATTTATTCATTAATTTAAATCCATTTTCTTTGGTAGCTCAATGGTTTAAGTGGATCTTCTTCAGGACAGTCCAGGGGTTTATAAACCAACATGCAGTTAGCCAGATTTCACAGTATTACATCAAACTGCACTGTGCAGGAAAATATGTGGTTATGCAAAATACTGTCTGCATATAATACATAATGTTTGGATGAAGGAGATGTGAATGCACAGCAGGCTCAAAATACACAATATTAGTTAACAAGTCAAAAGAGACAGGTAGTGTTATCATTTTTTTATTTTACCAAAGTGATGCAAATTCGCAGAGTAGTACTTAATGAATAGTTATTTTAAGAGTGCTTTAGATTAGACATCTGCACACACACACACACACACACACACACACACACACACACACACACACACACACACACAGAAACACACACTTGCACAAATCTTTCTCTGCTATCAGTTTACATCATTGCCTTTACTGTGCAAGTTATACATCCAGTCCTGACACATACTGTTTTCCTCTTAACAGGGTAAAAGAGGGAGAGAGTTAAATTCCTGCATGTAGTACCAGCCGTTTGCTGTATGTGCACAAACACTTGTTACACCTCTTGTGTCTCGTTGGTCAGTGAGATTTTGATATTAAAAGGGAGAGTAAATGTTTTGGAACATTAATAAGCTGACATTACCAAACAGTTACTCAATACACAAAAAGAGACAGCGTCTTAACAGTAATACAAAACACTGACTAAAGAAATCAAATCAGTTGGAGTAAAAAGTACGGAAGATGGAGTCATTTCACTGTTAGATTTACCTACTCCAGCTTGGAACTGCTGTAAATGCCCATATGGTCTGCCAGTGTCAGCTGGAATTTGCTATTTTCATATATATTAGATGCAAATGAATGAATAAAACCACCATATTTTAGGTACTACATTCTAATAAAATAAATGGAATGGAAGCAGTTTAGAAGTTTCTTGTTTGTATTTCCCACCTACATTAGCATAAGTTAGGCTGTCTGTCTTCCAGCTTCCTGGGCAGCATCAATCATTTTTGACTAGAAACACATCTTACTCTGCAAATACATATTATTAATATGGAAGAAAGTTCAATGTGGATATGTGTCAACCTGGAAACATCATAAATCTGGACAGGGACCCATGAAAAATAGGTACAACTGGCCAAAAATCTGGATGCTGATTAACATAACATTTGCATACACAATTATGTAACCCCTCCCACTCCAAAGGAATTGTGGGATACCAGCATTCAAATGCAAGTTGAACAGACAAAATATTAAACGATACAAAATATAACCAGAACAATAGTGTTTTATGTTAAGAAATCTCAATCTTTAAAAAAATTGATGCTTTCTTCATTTCTGCGTAAGGTAAAAATGAATCAGTGCAAGATTTATTTAATAGTAGGTTAATACTTTCTTGCAAGTTGTTGTAACTATGGAACTTACTTGGGCTATTTCAACATTAGGATCATGAATATCTGTAAAAATAGAAATATCAATATTTGCCCTAGTCTCTTGTTCAGATTGCAACAAATCCTATATAGTTAGAAAATGTCTCCTGCAGTTAATAGCCAAATGCATCTTGTCATACTTATTCATCAGAGGCATTATTAGACAGAAGTGCAGATATAATAAAATACATGAGTCTGAGTCCTGGTTAGTGTATATAAAAAAGGATACTTGGGTTTCATTCAACCTTGAGTGGTGGAGTTTTACCAGGTATATAAAACAGACAAGAAGAAATAAAAATGACTGAAGTTTAAGGCTCGACAAAATATACAGTTAGACTTAGAAGAGCAACATTTGAAGAACAAAACAGTTTGTGAGAGAAAACTAAAACTAATACTCCATCTGGATTGTCAGTTACCAATCTCCAGTCCCTCCTATATACACTGAAGCAGACACACATTACACAACTTTACTTATTTATGTCCCCTAATGCCAGTGCTTTCTGAAGCACTCATAAACCTAGATAATTCCCAGGATGTATAAATCCATGTAGTATGGCTCCACCTTGCCACTGTAAATACACCTGACTCTGTTTCAGTTTTCAGTTTCTTGAACTCACAAAGCTACTTTTACTACTGCTAATGTTTACTGTTTAGCTTGAAGAATGGAGAGTATGTTGTTTCTGTTTATTAGGAGCACTAGGTAAACCATGTATAAATTATTATTATCATAATCTTTATTCACCATCGTTGTTTTTATTATTGTTATTTCTGTTATTAGTAGTAAGCATTGCAGATTGTTCACAGTGCTATCGTCCTGATTTTATGCACAGTGACAGCAGGGACTGTCTGAATAATTAGCCTCTTGGCTCGTCTTATTTTTTTTACTTACCTTGAGGTTGAGGAGAAGGTAAATTTCCTCATCTTGGCTGTACCCTGCCAACAGTTGACATGGGTGGGCAGATGTGTGGTGTGTCACTGTATTAGTCTGTATAAAACTGAATGCAGATAGGTATCAGTCCTGTTCCACTTGTTATTTTACAGAAGGGAAGTAAAAGTCACTCGTGTTACAGTGTGTTATGCATTTTATATTATAAATTACCTATTAATTACCTTACCTCTCTGATTCTTTTCTGACTGCTTAAGATTGCTATTCTGGGCCAACCCACTCCATTCGCCCTCACTTTGCTCAGGCTCAGTCCGCTCATCTACCCTACCCCCATTCCCACCCACCCCTCTTTCATTACGTTTATACCTGTAGGAACCACACCCCTTTTTCCCAATTTACCAATTATCTCTCTCCCCACCAACCACCCCTCCCATGACCCACCCACCTCCATTCAACCAATCCTTTTGCTCCCTAAGCTCACATTTACCTCCCACTGTTACCTCCCCTAGCCTACTAGGCCTCATCTCTCCCAGTCTATCTATGTAACCTCCCCAACCATGCTCTACCACTCCATTCTATCAGCCTTTCTCTTACTCGCCTATATCTCTACAAACCTCCAAAATTATAACATCCCCTACTCTATCAAGCAACTATCCCCCACATCTAACCAAATCTTACAGTCTAATTAGCCCACAACTTTACTATTCTACCTACCCCCTTTTTTACCATCTCAATCATGTAAAGCCCACTTGCCCATCTGTCCACACTTTCAGGTGCCATCTCATAAAAAACAAACTAACACACATACTACTACTCTCCCTAACTCACATAAAACTACTAGCAGATATCCATCCTAACCCTGGCCCTAGCTATGACACAAACAATACACAAATACACCTCCCAAACTCTAACCTAAACTCCACAAACCACAACACCCCTACTAATAATATTCAAACCTCCCTACCAGTCATTTCCAAATCTGACCTTCTAATCGCCAACTTCAATCTCAGAAGCTTAGTAAATAAGACCTCATAATACTCACTGGAATACTATTAATTTGGAATCCCTGTCCCACATAATCAACCTGTATAACTTCTCCCACCTAATACATTCTCCAACCAGACCAAGTAAAGATGGTACCATCATTGACTGGATCCTAACAACTCACCCAAACCTTATCACCAAAGCCGGAACATTACCTGATCCTCTCAGCAATCACCTGCCAGCCTTTGCCAACCATCTCCCATCTCCACTGCATAAACAACACCACTACATCCAAACCCACAACCTCTCCTCTTTCAGCTCTCTAACTTTCTCCGAATGCTTAAAGCACACTGACTGGTCCCGTCTAAAAACCCTTCCTTTAGATGATGCCGTTTCCTACTTTAACCACTCATTCATAACCCTTCTCAATCAGCAAGCCCCCTCGAACCAAACACATTGAAACCAATCCCTGACCATAGTTATCAAAAGATACTAAACTAGCCTTGCACCAAAGGGACAAAAAAATGGAAACAATATCAAAAACATAAAAACCCTAACACCCTAGAGTATAAGAAACTACGAAACTCTGCAAAGCCCACTACTCCAAACTCCAGTCCTTGGACTCAACAAATCGAAAAAACTTTTGGGACTCCATCTCATCCATGCTGCATCCTGGCAACAAAGAAAACACCTGCCCAGACCCCAGCCTCTCCAACCTTGAAACAGCCAGCTAGTTCAACTCATTCTTCATAGACTGCATAGCTAAACTATCAGCTTCCTTTCCACCTCCCTCCTCCACCACCACTCCCTCCTACTCCAACCACCACCCCAATCATCAACCTTTTTCCACATCCTTCTGCCTCAGGCCCATCCCCACAAGCACTATAAAAAGACTTCTCCTCAAACTCAAACCTGTCGCAGTGCACCTGACAATCTTCCACCCACCTTCCTCAAACAATCTTCAGACAGCATTGCCTATCCCATCTCTATTCTTATAAATATATCCATACAAGAATCATGCGTCCCTTCTATCTGGTGCCATGCTTACATCATCCCCCTCCACAAAGGTGGCAAAAATACTGATACCACCAACTTCAGGCCTATTGCCACCCTTTCCCCTCTTTCTAAAATACTAGAGAAAACAATACAAGCACAACTCAAGCCACATCTAACACTAAATCTCCTCTCTTCTACCCAACACAGCTTCCGCCCTGGCTACAGCACCATGACTGCCCTTCTTTCCTTTCTTGAAACCATAAACCTCAAACATGATTCAGGCAAGTTCGTATCCACACTATTCCTAGATCTGTCAAAGGCCTTTGACACCATCTCACACACCCTACTTATATCCCAACTCTCCACCCTACACCTTTCTCCCACCACAATCACCTGGTTTTGCAGCTACTTGTCCAATCGCCAACAAGCTGTCCAATGGAAAACTTCATCCTCTCCCTTCCTTCCTACACCCACAGGTGTCCCACAAGGTTCTGTTCTTGACACTCTTCTCTTCAACCTATTCATTAACAACTTTCACCAATCCATCCCAGACTCATCTATCATCTAATTATGCTGATGACTCAATCATCTGCTCAGCCTTCTCCCCCTCCGAGCTCCTAGCAAAACCCCAACTAGCCTTCTCCAAAACAGAAACCTGGATGCAGTCTAACCATCTGGCACTAAATGCAAATAAAACCAAACTAATGTTTTTCCCTTACCAAAAACTCCATTGACAAATCTGCATTCACCATACAGAGCCAAAACAATACCCTCCTTGAAATTGTTCCCAACACCAAGCTTCTTGGCATCATTATTGATGAACTAAAATTTGACACCCACATCCACTCCATAATAAAGAAAATCCACCAAACGTTAGGTCTCCTCTACAGGCACAAATGCTTCCTAAGCCCCTCTATCTGTCAAACTCTTGCATCCACCTTCCTACTCCCCTCCCTTATGTATGGTGCCCCTCTTTTCACTAATCTCCATCTTGGCCTTCGGTCCAAACTTGACTGCTGCTACCACAAGATCTCAAAATTTGCAGCCAATTCAAAAAACTCATCCCACTACTGACACCCCCTCTTCACCCTCAACTGGCTTGAAGTACCCAACTACCTCAGTTACCTACAACTCACCATTGCCCACAAGCTCATTTTTAAACCTGCCAACTGCCCAGTTCTCACTACTTCCTTAAAACCTTACATTCCCAGCTGCTCACTCAGATACAAAAAACAAAATCTCTTTCAGGTCCACAAACCTGTATGACCTCATGGTCATCTACTGCTGTCCCACTCCTTAGCTCTTTAAGGATGTTTAAGTGTGGTAGATGTAATTATTGTAAACATATAAAGGTGACAAATAAGTTTACAGTGGTGAACCACACTTATACAATCAATGGTAGGTTTAATTGTGACAGTTTTGGTGTCGTGTACCTTGCTAAATGCCAATTGTGTCCTCAGTTTTACATTGGTAAAACTGAAAGACACTTAAAACAAAGAATTTACGAGCATCAGTGTAGCATCCTGAAAGGCAATTCCATCAATGCCTTAGCTAGACACATAACTGAAAACAATGACCATTTTTTTCTATTTTCCGTTATTGAGCAGGTTAAAGAGGACCCTAGGGGTGGAGGGGTGGACCTTGATCGCTCAGGTTAGAAGTGAGAAAGCTGTGGTGGCAAGTGTTAACTAATGCATACATGTTTCCAGGCTTAAATGAGCTAAGTTCTTTAAAATGTTTGCTTAAATGTAAGTCTTTGGAAAGACGCTAATACTTTGTACATAGATGGATTTTTTTATTCAACTTGGATTTAATATGGTATTAATTTTATGTTAATCCTACTGAAATGGATATAATATTTTTATCAGCTTTTTAGGGAAGTTTTGTGCCTTTAAATATGGTTGATTGAATGATGATGTCATCTTTGGAGGCTTATTTAAAACCCATTCTGCACTTTTATGTTTGTCTAATGAAGTTCGCATATTATTGTGTTCGAAAGCGCTTTCTTTAAATTTATTTGGATAACACCCATTGCCTTTATTATTTGCTTTTATTTAATGAATTAAAAATCCAGAAACCACAGATTTTATGAGGAACACAGCAAAAATATGAGGCAGAAATCTGCAAAATTTTCACAAATGGTGGTGAGTAGGGAATTCAGGCTGTTGCTACCTGCACCCAAGGCTGAGGTATTCTCTAACCACCAGGTATCCTGAGTTGTCTCTAGCCACCAGTATACATCAACTGGGGCATTTTACGCACGCACACACACACACGCGCCGCACGACGCACACGCACACACACACACACACACACACACACACACACACACACACTCCGTGCTACTAAAAGAGTATCTGAGAAGTCCAGTTGCACACAAAGTATCTGTTTCCAGTATCTGTGAAGTCCAAGTCCCTTCCGCTTCTAGCAGCAGTTCAATAACACACAGTTCGCTATGCTATGTTCAGTAGTACCTGTTTCCCAACCGTGCTTCTAAAAGAGTGTACTTGAAATGAAGTTTCTCCTGCTTCTAGCAGCAGTTCAAGAGTACAAGTTCCGAGCAGTTCTTGGCGCCGGAATGCATTCATGCACAGTTCCAGTTTCTCGGCTCTCCTTCCTTCCTGTTTGTCGGTGCTCGTTCTGAGACTGCAGACCTTGCAGTCTGATCCCCTTCCAATCAATGCAGTTATAACTGCATAGACTTCTGGGGCATCTGGAGACTGCTGCCTTCTTTCTTAATCCGGACTGGTTAAACAGAAGTCTGGATTCAAGTTTCTAAGCAGGCATACGTGCAGTTTGGGATTTTGTCATTTTGGTTTACAGCTGGGGGGCTGCAGTCCAATAACACAAGCCGCCACTGCCACTCAGTAAGTCACTCTGCACTGCAGAAGTTGTACTGCACTACCAACCTGTCGAATACCGCAGCAGCTATTTTCTTCCCAAAACGCATTCACATATTAGTTGCTTATCCATCTAGTGCTTAAGAACACTGAGTAAAAGTATTTAAAGTGATACTCGACTTTGTCATCATAGCTGCACAATTAAGACTTCTGGTGCAATACATTTTAATACAAGCTAAAATGGAAAGAAGTTTTGAAGGTGAAATGCAAATCTGTTTATTGTTACAGCACTTTTCACCTCGCATATGCATCCTGTCCCAACAATCCACAATTTTCAGAGATGGAGCAAACTTTGTGACTGACAAAAAATAATTTACAGTAGCTTAAGCACATCATCAGTGCAAACTCAGTCAACTCTCATCACTACAGACTTCAAAGTTCACTTACATTGACAAAAAAGCAAAATTCAAAGAAAATCTCATGATTCTACAACTCTGTGCTCCTTCAAAGCTTCCCAAGTTATGTACACAAAAGTTTACAAAATAATTTAAGGTGGTTTTCCTTCTGCTCAACCTCGGCAGATAATGGAAGAAAAAGTTTTGAAGCTGGTCACCTGCAATGTACTGTACCTCCAAAAGCAAAGCCTGTTAAAGACAGAAAGCTGACCAAAAAAGGAATGTGTTTGATATGTTCGAAAGATGTCCCATACTTTGATCCACAGGTTATTACAACTTACACTGGCAAAATTCAAAGAGAATCTAATGATCCTACAACTCTGTGCTCCTTCTAAGCTTCCCAAGTTATGTACACAAAATTTTTCAAAAGAATTGAAGGTGGTTTTCCTTCTACTCAACCTCGGTAGATAATGGAAGAAAATGTTTTGAAGCTGGTCACCTGCAATGTACTGTACCTCCAAAAGCAAAGCCTGTTAATGACAGAAATATGACCAAAAAAAGGAATGTGTTCGATATGTTGGAAAGATGTCCCATACTTTGATCCACAGGTTATTACAATCCTTAAGGATCTATGAATCCCCTCAAGGTTCCAGTAGTCCTCCTCCTAGTCCTCTTTGTGACATGATGTCGTCTTTGGTTGGCAACTAAAAATTGTAAATAAAAAAAAAAAAAATAAAATCAAGATTTAAAGGGGCCACTCGGGAATTTGTGGCACCCCATTATTTTGCCCTCAAAACCAGTAAATTCCAAAGAATGTGGTACAGTTGAGAGGTATGTATGTGTCATAAATATAGTAAAACGAATGACTCAGTAATATGCTTCAACCTCTCCCACCAGTTCTACAGAATAACATGGCACACATATACATTATTTATTTGTTTTAAGTTGCTGCCAACTAAAGTGTGTCTATGCTAATGTGTGATGTTATAGATCAGCTGTATACCAGGTGAACAACAGTTCATAAGTCCCAGCTTGTTATGTGTCTCATGCTTGGTACCAAAAATGCATCATCATCCTTTTTGGGGAGAATGACATCCCCACAAATTATCACACTGTTAATAAGGGACTAAGCACGCAATCAGTCGTGAGGGACTTGGGAACCTAGGTTGATAGCAAACTGATTTTTGACCACCATATCGCCTCCATTGTACGGAAAGCTTTCTACATGGCCCCCCTCATTAGTAAAGGTATCTCATCCAGGCACAAGGTGGTCATAACATCCCTGTATTCTTCCCTTATAAGACCAATTATTGACTACATGCCCCTTTCGGCATGTACCTCATAAAAGCACATGCAGCAACTGGAGAGACAGCAGAGATTCTTCACCCAGAGAACCAGGGCCTCAAACATCTACCCTACACAGATAGGCCAAAAGTCCTGTTCCTCTACTCAGTCTCTTACAGACTCCTCAGAGGTGACCCCTGTCTAGCATGCAAAGCAATCTCAGACCCTTCCCTGATGCGACTGCTGCATATCCCCAAGTCAAGATCCATTCGAGTAACCTGCACATGAGATCTCAGACTGATCTGTAACATCACTAGGACTTGATGGCAGGACAGATTTGTATCTCAGAGACTCCCCCTTTTGTGGAATAGACTCCCTCTCCACGTAAAGCAGAGTACCTCATTAAACCTTTTTAAGAGTAACTTGGATAACTGGATGGGGAACAGAAAATACACCCCTGGGATTCAACCTATGTCCCTGCTGGACAATAGCATAGGATGCTGACTTGTTGGAACATGGGCTAAATTCTTGGCTAGGCTTGTAAGGGCCTGAGGGCCAATAGCCTAGTAACTTCTTATGATACTATGATGCAGATACATACTAAAAAAAAGATGAATGTACCAGTGCAGATAATGTGTACATAATGAAATAATGCAGAATAATATAGTGATACAAGACAGAAAGGAGTATACTAAAAGAAAACATGCAATACTAGAATGTGTATAAGATGCCAAAGGAATGTGTCAACCTTGGTAATTAACCACCCTAATACTTATTTCAGAGATGAAGGGATAGTTTCCACAAGATATCTGTATTATGCCATAACTTATTTCATACAGCATATGAACTTCTAACAATCCAAATATACCATAAGTAACTAACAAGTAATTTATCTGGAAGACAGATTTGCAAGGAAGAAAATTATTCCTAAAATCCTTAAAATATCGGTGTTACAGCCCCCCCCCCCACATTCTAATACTAAGCCCATACATTTGCAGATATTTCATGAAGTCTTTAACAGAAAGTTTGCCTAATGCTAGACACCACAAAAAAAATTTTCACCATACCATGAAGATGTCATTGTTTAGCAAACAAAGTCAAATATGCAGAAGGATGTAAAGTGTCCTAGGAATTAAGGAAATATTGTGACTAAACAGATGAGCAATACTCCTTCATATGGTACTGGGTACTAACTGGAGCAAGTTTCCAGTCCTTAATCCCTAATGAAACCTTAAAGGCTGTCAATTCCCTTCCAGGAGGAGGAATATTTAATACAAGGACACTTTCCAATCAAGGTGGTAGGCTAAGTAATACAGTGCTCAGTAAGTGACGTAAGTGTGAGAAAGCAGAAGGAACTAAGCAATACACACACACACACACACACACACACACACACACACACACACACACACACACACACACAACACACAACACACAACACACAACACACAACACACACACACCTTAAGACCATTTCACCTAAAACCTATTTCACTGACAAGTAGTACTCTAAGGCAAGTCAATGGTATATGTCCTTTTCCCCACTGTAGTGCGATCCTAGTGTTAGTATATATAGTTAGGGGTGTGGGGGGTGTAGCCCCCAGTTATATTGGTTTTATGTTTATGTTGTCTGGTTTTGTTTTGCATTATTTGGTAAAAGCCAACTAGGTGGGGGGGCTATGCCCCACACCCCCCAATGTGGGGGGCTGAGCCTCCCACACCCTCCTAACTATATATACTAACACCAGGATCACACTACAGTGGGGAAATAAACATATACCTTTGACTTGCCTTAGAGTAGTACTTGTCAGTGAAATGAGTTTTAGGTGAAATGAACTTTAGGTGATTTGGTCTCAGTGAAATGAGTGTCAGTGAAATGGTCTTTAGGCGAAGTGATATGAATCCATACAGTGTTGGCCAGATTAATAGAAATATCAACAAATAATGGACATTTCTTAGTTTCTTTAGTGATTTTCAGTCAGGCTTTTTCAGAAATAATCATTTCAGTTTGCTAATTCTTTAAGAAAAAGCTGTTTAGCACAAAATTACTACATGTTACTTACCTACTTAAAGAGAAATTACATCATAATGACCCAGATCCATAGTCTTAAAAATGGGTAAATTGGCTTACTTAATGCTATGAAAGTGTGCAGAAGTTGAGATTCTCCTCAAAGAAGGTGTTCTTAGATCAGAAATTGCCAAGAAGGTTGGAGGTAGTCAGCTGTCTATTAGCCAAATTCAGAAAAAACTGCATACTAATGAAGGGTTATCGCCCAAATGTTCTGGCAGATCTGGTCGCAGAAGTTTCACAACCCCACAGGATGATTTGTATCTGATCAGAGAATGCTAAGAATTGCAAGGCATCCAGTAGACAACTGCAGGGGATGCTGGAACAACAGGATTTTACAGTGAGTTCCAGAACTGTTCACTGGAGACTTCTGGATGCTCAGCTTTGAGCTTGCAGACCTCTGAAGAGACAAAAGTACAAAGCACAACGAAAAAGTTGAGGTAAAAAACACACCTTTATCAAACACAAAGCTTTCAGGTACAAGACCCTTTCTCAATGATAGACACAGGTACATTAAAATCAGACATTAAATACACGCCCAACACATCACGTGACCCGCAGCCATGGTCATGTGACTAATACATTAAAATAATTACATTACTTATAATTTTAAGACATAGACAAGTAAAATTAGATAAAATTCATACATACATATATTTGCTTACTTTTGTGTACTTATATTTACATGCACATATATATACACACGCAAATACATTACCTATATTACTTTAACTTAGTGTGTTGTATTTTTATTAGAACAGGTTTTAAGGAAACATCAAAATTTAATCCAGGGGATGTATTAGCTGCTAGCCTTACTATCCACTCATATTCTTTATTATCTAAATGATTACATAAGTCCCCTCCCCTGATAGAGCTAACAACACATTCTATTACTCTAACCTTGAAACTGTGTGTAGAACCACAATTTAAAATATGCTTAGAAAGAGCATTAGTCTCCACTCCCCTCCTTATACTTATACCTTATACCTCTGAAGAAACAGAAATTGTACAACCAAATGAAGGCAAAAAGATTGTGCTAAGTGAAAGAGTTTCAGAATTGGTCAGAAGACGATTGGGAACAAGTTGTTTTCAGTCACAAGAGCATAATACAGTATTCGGGTCAGCAAGTACAGTATGTCAGACAACAGTCTGGAGAGCAGATGAGGGACAATTGTATCTTTCAGCACGTCAAGCACCCCCCTCACGTGAAGGTGTGGTACGTTATGAGCGTCTTCAGAGCAGGTCGGCGCTACATTGCTCAGAGAAACATGAAGCAAGAACAATATAGAACTGTACTACAGCAATGTCTGTTTCCTCAGCTGTGTGACAGGGCAAAGAAGGAGGGACTTACTAGGACAGGGACCTTCATCTTCATGCATGATGGTGTCCCATGTCACAAAGGTTGACAAGTGACAGGTTTTCTTGAGGTCCATGGTACTGAAGTGTTACCATGGCCAGGTAACAGCCTAGATATGAATCCAGTAGAGAACTTGTGGGCTATTCTGAAGTCAGAGGTGTAGAAAAAGACCATAACAAGCAAGCAGCAACTGACTGAAGAACTCATTTCAGCTTGAGGTGCACAATGCTTCTATAGCTGAGTATTGCCATGAACTTGTTCATTCTATGCCTCAATGAGTTAAATCCTTTTTGTATTACTACATTTTCTCATATGACATGAATGATCTTGTTTGTCATTTCATATACTCGTATTGAGTTGTATGACGAAACAAAAAAAAAAAATTAAAACACAGATTTATATTAATTTGGCCAACAGTGTAGAATTCCCCTTTTTATGGGGTTTAAAGTAAAATCCCCACATAAAAGAAAACTCCAAAGCAAGCATTTTTTCCAAACTGCATGGAAACTGACTACACTTGTTAAATACAAGAAAATGTTCAAGTTTGACTTTCTGAAAAGTCAGTCTTGTGACATAGATCCATGTGTACGTGTGTGTGTGTGTGTTTGTGTGTGTGTCTTCAACAGCTGTTTAGTCAACCATTTATGATCACCTAAACAGTTGGTCAGTAGGTGTCCGAGACTGAATAATTCTCGGGATTGGGGATTGGGGAACATGCCTTACCCCACATTTGCGTGATCTCAGTTAGTATATAAAGTAGCAGGTGGGCTTGCCTTCCTGTAAAAAATAGTTTTATTTATTTATTTTTTTTTGCATGCACTGAGGCTATTTCTTAGTACATGCTAAGTTGCTTGTCGGCCTACTGCAAATAGTTTGCAGAACTGGTGACAACCACAATTGCAGCATTTTTGCCACATGTTTTTAGTCAGATTGGTACAAGGCTATAGGGGTTGAGTTTTAGAAATTCAACTTATCAGTCCTCTTCCAAATATATAAGGTGGGTGTATGTTATAACGTTGAAACTTCAAAGAGCTTAACGCTTTATATATGCACTTCAAAGAAGCGCTCTTATTCTTATAGTAAAACTGAACTGAGAAAATGTCGAACAGCTAGGACAGTGATTTTCTTCCCAGGGAAAAAAAAAAAATCGCTGTTTTGGCTGTTCAACATTCTGTGGGTTCAGTATTTCCGTATCAATGTAAGAGCGTTTGCTCACTTTTAGACGTTGCAATATAGACCCATATGTAGTCACCATGTATCCTGGTGTGATACCATTCTGAAATCTAAATGTATCATTGAATTGGACTTAGACTTTAATTATCTTAACCAGTGCCTGCTAGCCCAGCTGAAGCACCTATATTAACCTGATAAAGTGCTCAGGTCTAATTTTGTAATGGTAAAATCTCTTCCTAGCAGCTCTTTAACATCCTGTGAGAGTGTCAAGGACAGAAAAGGAATGTAGTGTTTGAGGCTGATCTAAAATAGTGGAATACACTTCAAAAATATATGAACACAGCAACTAATCTCACCTAAGTAGAAACTGTCATATCTTAGACAGTAATAACACTAGGCAGTGCCAATTTTATCATTCTTAACTTGTCTGCCCCAAAAAAAGGTTAACTGATTCCCACTTACCATGAACTAGATACTACAACCACATAACAAATTTCTGATTTTATTAGCACAATTTAAAACCTTTATTTAGTTGCACCCCTCCAAATGATAGTCACAGATAAACTTTAGGTCAGTAAGCAATTTCAATATATTCACTTTTGTACATCACCCTCAGACGTGTGTTTGAAGCCAAAAAAAAAAAAAAAAACTGTATATAAGCTTGTCATAATAAATCAAGATTGGTAAGAGGTCAAGCAGTTTGCTTTAAGCAGCCATTAATTCTGGGAATACCCTTGCCATAGTATATCACTTCCACCATGCAGCCAAAAAAATTAATGATTTCCATGCTATTAGAATATAATTCCGGCTGTAATGCAAACATGGAGAATAAATAATGTAAACAATTTCAGAACAATGAACCCCTTAATAAAAATCATGAAGGACCTATGACCTCCCAAATGAAATGTTGAAAGTGCTGACAGATGTGTGTCCGTGTTAACATATCACATGTACGCCTGTTAGGTGAATGTCTTAGATCCATGTTAAAATCTCCTGTCCAAATAATCTGCATATCCACTAAAAGAAATGGATGATGTTCAAGTAACACACTGCCTTTCTGACATTCAGGTAGTAGTGCCATGCGTCCCTCATGTGACAGTGTACTATGTGGCAGTGTACTAAAGCTCAGTGTCCCTGCCACTGCCTGTCTGTGGGTGCGAGGGACCAATCAGTTGGCAGTGCAGGAGAGAGAGAGAGAGAGAGAGAATGAGAGAGAACTACATACCAGCCTAGTACACACCACAGGAGTGGCTGTTGTTGAAATGTAAGGAACAGTAGGCCGATAGGGACATTCTTTACCTTCTTAGTTTCTTTGAAGACTTATCTTGCTTTAAAGTCTCCCTAGTACTAACACATATAACATTGTGAGACAAGGATATATTCTATTAAGTATATGAGTACTCTTGCTGGCTAGGTTCAAACCCTTCAGTGTCATGTGACTGTAATTACATATGTGTTCTGATCATTTGAGGAACTTCAGCTACATCATGCCCCCTGCAGGAGTGCTAGGCTGACTGAGATGAAAGGTTTATTAAAGGTGGATCCCCAAGCAGTGTTCTCCAATTGTCATACCTGCACCAGCTAATGGAAGATCAAGTGATAAACTAGGTGTGTCTTACACAGGGTGAGGATGAGCAGGCCTGAAAGGGCAATTAAACCAAACTGATTAGTTTAGGACATTTTTTATACTGAGGTGTAAAAGTAGTTTTTGTTCCACCTTTCTCATAACACTGCTCACAGACACATGTAGGACAAGCCAGCATTAAATGACCCTTGTCATCACAGATGAAGCACATTTCTGACTCTGCATCATATCTGAAGGTACCGCTGAAGGCGTACGCAGAAGTAAGACTTTCCATGTATAATATCTTTCTGTTTTTTATAAGAAGCTAATCCCAAACTTCCCAACTCCAGTACATAAACCTTTTTAATATGTACAATATCATAAACATTCAGTCAATGTTCAGTCAGATATGTTTGAATAACCTCTTCTTCCAACGTACTGTATGGGATTAGAAAAATATGTTTCATCTGTCATGCCTTAAATCCAAAATGTCAAAATCATACCAAGGTTCAAGGCTGGCTTTAGTATGAAAATACTAATAAGTTTACCAGTTAATCCAGGGGAGGTGAAGGAAATGTCCACAAAATGTATATATTGGGAGGTAGTTGTCACTATTATCATCATTTTGATATATATATATATATATATATATATATATATATATATATGTATATGTATATATATATATATGTATATGTATATATATATATATATATATATATGTATATATATATATATATATATATAATTGTTTGCTTTTTGCTATATTTCTCCAAGTGTATTTCTTATTGTTCATATTTATTAGGCAATTTATGCTATTTTAGGGTAAAATAAATGCTGAGCTAATAACTATGCATGCATCTAATTCACTACTGTGTACTTGTGTTATTAATTCTTGTTCATGAGTATACTGTTGTATGTTTGTAGTTGTCATTTGGCCTGAGGGATGACTGGAAGTGGTCCATGTTTAGGACAAGTTAATTTACCTGGTAAAGAAAGGAGATCAATATACAAATAGTTTTTAACTTAATCATCGATATAAAATTGCACAGATGAAAGCCAAATGGTTTCATAACAGTTTCCCAGACTATACACTGTCAAAAGATGAACCCTTGTTTTTGAAAGAGTCTTACCACAACTTGTAACTTCTATCTTTCTGCAATTTGGTAAGCTCAGTCTGTACACTGGAAAGGGTTAGCTGCCGTAATGACTACAAAAGAATACTGGCTGGTCAGACACCTCTCTGGAACAGGCAAAGAAGGTCAGATGCACCATACGGTTTCATGTCAGTCAGACTGAAGCAAACATGTCATTTGTTTTTGTTTTTGTTTATGTGCACACTGCTCTGTGTTTGTTGTTGTCATTTGGCCCGTGTCATGACTGAAAATAGTCCAGTGTTTAGGACCAGTCCATTTAATTGGTTAACAGATATAACTCAGCCCTCAAATGAGTCATAGATTTTAAGTTAGATAGATGAAAACAAATGGTATCATAGTAGTTTCCCAAGCCACACAATATCAAAATATGAACCCATTTTTTGAAAGGGTATTTTTACAGCCTGTAACTTCTTCCATTCTGCATTCATTGAGTTTATTGGAAAGGGCAGTTGCTGTAATGGCTACAAAAGAATGCTGGCTGGTAGGACACCTCTCTGAAACAGGTGAAGCAGGGTCAGATGCACCAGACGGTTTCACATCAGTCAGTTGGACCAAGGCAGAAATTTTTTTTTTTTTTTAGTGATAGAAGCAACTCTAGATCAGAATCAGGAGAAGATGAAGGAAAGACTTTATCACTTTTATCTATAATGCCCCAAAACATTTATCGCCATTATCGTGATGATCATCTTCATGTAACAATCCCAACTAAATTGAGGCATGAAACTCTCCATTGAATGTTTCAGTAAAGCAGACTTCAGAAGTGTCATTGTTCATCACCATACTCTGAGAAACTGTCACTGAAATAGCAACAGCAGCAGCTTTGGTATTTGCCTTCATCACAGAAACAGAAAATTGTCTGACTAGCGCCACCTGCTGAGCAATGGAATATCTCCAGTGTCTGTGCCAAATTGCCTTATCTGTATGAGTACCACTTTGGGTCTCCCATAAAAGTAGGCTTTGCCTAAGGGTACTATACCATACCAATTAACAAAAGTTAAATAATTAAAATAGATATATAAACAGAGTTCGGGCAACCGTAGTGGTGCAGCGGTTAGTGTTGCCGCCTCACAGCAAGAGGTTCTCTGGTTTGATCCTCGGCTGGGGTGCCTTCTGTGCGGAGTCTACATGTCCTCCCTGTGGTCGCGTGAGTTTCCTCCGGGTGCTCCGGTTTCCTCCCACATCCCAAAGACATGCTGTAGGTGGATTGGACACTCTAAATTGGCCCTAGGTGTGTGCATGTGTATGCCTTCTGTGGAAGGTTGGGCGCTGGGCTGGAAACTCAACATCATAAAACTCCACTGCCAATCATGAGCAGATGGGTGATCCACTGTGGCATCCCCTAACTGGGAAAAGCTGAAAGAAGAAGAAGATATATAAACAGAGTTCACATCAAGAATGAAACTCACTTTTCAAATGCAAAAAAAATTTCATGGCTTGACATTTAGTGGAAGAAGTAGTGGAGATTGTGTCTATCAGCCAAATTCAATAAAGCCTATATGGTCTGTATACACTGTGTGCACATGGTAGCCCACTATTTTAAATTGAGTAAGTGGCTCTACATGGTGTGTAGAGCTGTGCAAACAAGGTAGATGATGTTGCATGCTAATCAACCAATCCAAGATAGAGGAGCTGTTCAACAAGCTATAAAGCAGCCATGCAGACTCAGTGCTGGTTTTCCCTATGAATTCCAAAACCTACCAGAATATAGCCACAGAAAGGACTCTATACAGAAACAATGTTAAGGGTTGCTATTACTTTAATGCATGCTTATGTGCAACAGGCTAGCTGAAGTCTATGCTGCTGCTGTTGCTAATAGACCAAGGCCAAGAAGGAGAAGAGTTTTCAGACCCCATTTAACTTATCACAATCTACATGACATGGAAGTTGTAGAGCGCTACAGTGTAGATAGAGACACATTACATGAACTCCACAACCTCTGTCATCCTCAACTCAGAGCCAGGGCAAACTGAGAGGAACCCATACCGGTGGAGACAAAGGTATGTGTAGCACTTAAAATTTTAGTTACAGGTACCTTTCAGACACCAACAGGAGACATGCTGGGGATGTCACAGGCATCAGCATGCAGGATCCTCCATCAATTCCTGAATGCTATGTTCCAACATGCCAATGACCATTTATATTTTCCTCATACTCCTGAGCACAGGGCCTGAAGTATGCAGGAGTTCTACCCTGTAGCACAGTACCCTGAAGAACCGGGTGCCATAGATTGCAGACATATAAAAATTAAGGCACCACCTAGGGAACAGGACTACATAAATAGAAAAGGCTTCCACTCTATTAACTGCCAAATCATGTGTAATGACAAGGGAATCATCCTGAATGTGTGTGCTGGCAACACAGGCAGTTATCACGACTCACATATCTGTCACACATTCCATCTGTATCAGATGTTCACTCTGGGGGGATATCCCACAGGGAAATTTACTGTGGGATGCAGATTATGCACTGGAACCATGGATGATGACACCCATCAGAAATGCACACACACTCGCTGAAGAATGCCATGAGATACATGCTCAAACCAGAAATATCATAGAGCATGTGTTTGGGCTACTGAAGTTGCAGTTCCAGTGCCTTGATACAGCTGAGGGAGCCCTGAAGTACAATCCATGTAGATGTACTGAAGTATTCAGTGTGTGTGCCATGCTGCACAGCATCATCCTGAGAAAACAGCTTCAGCAGGATCAACAAGGAGAAGGAGCACACATCCCACCACTAATGGCAAGGTCATCACAGTCACATGCAGGTGAGGAGTCAGAGGTGAATTAGTAGCTGAAGGTGTGCTCAATCTGCCCTTGCATTGGCAAAGAGGCAATGCATAGCACACTCACTCACCACCTAAGGGGCTAAAACCTTCTTCCTACACACATACATATAGTAACAGTGATGCCAGACAATGCTCAGAACCTTTACCTACCCATGTAATGGCTGTGTACTGCTAACATCAGACAGAGTCAACCCTGAACTAAAACTGTTGCAACTGCTAGATTTACAAGGTAAGTGTTGAACCTGGAGTGTATTGTGTAATAATACAAATGAATGGCATATCCTTGCATGTTGTTACTTTGTATTGTAAGCAAGTAAAAGGTGGGTGAGTTATACAGAAATGTTAACATACGACAGCAGAGAGTTATGTCACTTATATGTGTCCATTATCAAGTAGTAGACCTCAGGCATCAAAGATTCATACAGTCATATCTCTCAAAAGTGCTGATGGTCACCAAATGTCTTCAATTTAGCACCATACTTTTGTACTAGAAAATCATAAAAGAGAGAAGTTAGAAAGTAATGAAACATGTTTCAGTTTCAGACTTCACAACCCTCACAAGATCATTAACAATACTGATGCAAAAAGTGCATGATGCAGGTCCCACTAATACCCACTAATACCCATCCAGTCATGGGCCACTGCAGCTTGATCTGCTGCCAAATCTGCATTCTGCCTGACATATCTTCAAGTCTCCTGTCAAACAGAAAGGCACCATGTCACATAAAAACTTCCACAATGACCTGATTCTCAGGGTCACTGAAGGGGGAGTTTCTGTGATTGAGATGCCTGAGTGCCATAGTACTAGTTGACCAAAAATACAGCAGAAAGATAATAACAGGAAGGTGAGCACAGTGAAGATGCAAATGATGTGTGAACTCATTAGAATTGCCGAATCCCAAATACATGGCTCTGTGTAGCAGATGTAAATATAGTACAGGCACTCCCTTAGTGTTTCTTAATGGATTACAACTGTGAATGAATACTGATAGGGAAAAGGAAAACACAGCAGCAATGCAGACTGCCTACCTCCAGTGGGAGTGTCAGGTTAGATTTACAAAGTGTTGAAGTAATTTTATCAAGGTTGGAAATGTAAGTAAGCAGAACACAATTCACAGTTTCTGTTAATTAACATTCAACCTCCCCTTTAGTTCTTGACAACTGTATATTATTGCCATTTAATATCCTCACACATTTTAAGAACAATGAAATAGTATGCCTTACAGATGGCATATCTCAGATTACTGGTCAGATAAGACAAGAATAAGCAACAAACACAGAGAGATAAGACAGAGCTGCATTTTTGCAAGCAATAATCATAAATGGTTGTGCGATCACTCAGTGCACTACATCCAAAGTTAATACATTTACAAATAACTGCTATGTGTTTTTTCAGTACAGTGGATGACGTTGCAGTTGGCTGTATGCAGAATGATTTTAGTTCCCTGCTGCAAAGCTGTTTGTGTGGCAAAGAGGGATAAGACACCCTTACTGTGTTACTGTGTTCTGAAGGTTCATTGGAGTGAGAATTCAAATTCAGGCCATTGTTTGAGAAGTGTGTGGCTTTGCACAAACAAGGGAAACAGAGAAGATGAATGTCAGTTTTGCTGTGCTTATCTCATTTGCATGAAGCTTAGCAGTGCACAAACCCAGACTATTGTCCACACAGGAAGTAGACAGAACACCTGTAAAAGTCAAAAAGGATTCATTGTTGCAATTTTTGCTTTCCATTGTGTAATGGCAATAAGCAGCATTGAGAGGTGGTTAGCAAGGTTCCCTAACACCTGCAGACAGGATGCAATCAGTCAATCACCGAAAATGGATACATTCAATTAATTCTGTCGGGCACCTCATAAACATGCTAAGCAGTGTTGCATGGTGGTTAACACAGAGAACTTAAGAATGAGTTAGAAATTATGGAACTGTCATGTAACTAGTCCTGTGGCAGCAGGTGTAAATGTAGGGCTGGAATACAGATGGTCCTGGGTTCTAGTACAGTGTGTACAACCTATTTTTACTGTTGTGACAGTGCAGTTTATCATAATGAATTGAAAAATATTCTTGTGGCAACAGGTGTAAGTGTAAGGCTGCCACACATTTGGTCCTGGGTTCTAATACAGGATATTACACACATTTTTATTGTTGTTCCATTTCCCATTATATTCACACTCACTCATAACACTTTAGATAGTACAGTTGATATGAATTATATGTATGAGGGATAAGACATCCTTACTGCATTTTTAGATGTATGACTGAGGGTATACTGTCTACTATATTTCTGTAAGTGTGATTCTGCTCTCTGGTTTTGGATGGCCTTCACAGTTAAATAAGACACATACACAACTGGATCTATATACAAGAAACTTGTCAGATCACACACATACATGTGTAAGACCTCAAAATGTCCCCTGTATTTATGAATGAATCCTGATAATGTGTGAGCAGCACTTCTGTGACAAAGTTGGAAAATCACCACTGTGGAAGAAAATGTTTTGCCCTTTATACCTAGGTTTGAATCCCACACTTTAAAAATCCATTTTACCAGTGGATAAAGCCAAAAAACAAATGTGTCAGGTCATGACAGCATGCCCCCAATGCATGCCTGCAAACTTAACTCAACTAACAGTTACCTTCCAATTTTCAAAATATATTTCTAAGCTACAACAGCAAACACCCCTCAAACTAAGGTCAAGTGTCATATTAACCTTCCAGTTTAAAATATTTCTTTCCTCCCTGCTTGGCACTGCTGCTCTCTGCTTAACATCGAGCAAATTTTGTTGGCATCTTTTTTCAGGTTTGTGTACTACCAGTAAATGCAGTAACAGGAATTGGCGGGACATCATTAGTTACCATTGCTCTACGTTTGGTATTAGACATGTCTAGTGTTAGAGGGGAAGGTGCCCAGTAAAGGATGCAGAAGTGGGGTGTTCAGGAGTCCAGGATATTTTGGACTTCTCTTAAAGCACCACAGCTGAAGGTTTCCGCAGAGGGACTATTTTGGCTCCCGGTAAAAGTCTGAGGCTTGGAGTAATTTGGTTCAGGCTGTATTCAATGCTACTGGCATCCGACACACTAGAGAACAGTGTAGGCATTATTTTAATGACCTACAGAGGTGCAAAAGAGATACCTTCAACCAGTGTTTGAATTAATTTCAAACTGCTGGCATCACACAGCTGTGTAAGTATGATAATAGAGAGTATTTGTAATACACAGAAAGCTCAATATAGGCAAGACTGAAATGCATAATGCCCTTCTGTTCTTTTCTGTCCTTTCCACAGCTAATGCTGGGGTTCCTATTGATTTGTCGACAGCTTAGGTTGTCGAATGCTAAATCATCGACACCTAAGAGTTGAACGCTTAAAATAGTGAATGGCCACAAAATTCTTTCCTCAGGAAAGAATTTGCATGGCCGTTATTGGGGATTTGCACTTTCCTCAATGTAGAGTGATCTCAGAGTTGGTATATTTAGTTGGGTGGGTGTGGGGGCAAAGCCCCCCAGTATGTTTGGGTGTGTTTGTTTATGGACGGCCACCTGAATTCTTTCCCAAAGAAAGAATTCGATGATGTGGCCATTCGCTGTTTTAAGCATCCGACGCTTAGGTGTTGATGATTTAACATTTGACAAACTAAGCTGTCGATGTTAGGATGTAGACGCTAATGCTGAAATAGAGTTCAGTAGACAGCCTCATGCTGATGGAATAGAGAGACTGAGGGAAGCAAGTGGTATCTATCTATGCAGCACAAGAGAAGTATTATTGTAGCTTTAAAAGTTAAAGTTAGATTTTTTTCTACAGTTATAGCAAATTGAGCATGCATATCCTAACTGTAAAAGCAAGTATGTATGCATTAGTCTGTAGCACAAACCAGCTTTAGTAGTTAAGTATAAGACTGCAGTCAGAGGCTGTGGGTTCAAATACCACGAGTAACAACTATACATTACTGCATTTCTTTAATAATATTACATTAAATTAAACTCTATATAAGTGTCATAAATGCCCTGCTGTTAACTGTAATCTGTATAATTGGATCAAGCATATGTGCAATATATAAGCACACTTCCAAGTATTACTTTCAGCAACCTGTAGTTATAGTGTGTAGTTGTTAGGATGTGTACTTAAATGTAATACTTAAGATAACGTAGTTGTGTAATTGTGTCAATGCATTGTATGTCAAATATGATAGTGCTAATTTTATCTCTTTCTTTCTATAATCCCAACCCGTATCTCTTTATATTTTCTGTTATGTGTCATCAAAATGTCTCCATGTCATCTGTCTGTACCAAATCAATAAATGCTATACAGCACAGCATGGTAGGCCAGCCCCAGTGGATCAGCCTGCCCCTGCTTCTCCGGCTCCAGCACCATTGCCCAACACATCTGGGATGCAACCTGGCAGCACTGCCTCTGCTACCCCTGCACTACCTGTGCCCTCAAGTAGTACTGCCCTGGCAGCTGGTGCTGTGGTACCCTCTTGGGGCACTGGCGGAGGTGGGAACTTCATCCACTGCCAGGTTGGTGCATAGGGTTGTGCACCGCACCATTGTTGTATGCCTATGCCTGATGGAGAGGTTGCTCTCCCTCGTGGTATGCAGGAGGAGAAGACGCCAAGCACTCCAGCTGCCAAAGGAGTTAGGGGACAGTGATGAAAGTCCAGTGGGTGAGGACTAGATTCTCACTGTCTCCATGTTTGATGGGCAGGAACCTGTGTTGTCCCCTCCCTCACCTCAATCATGGTGTCCCCCAACCTTTTCTGCCCCTCAGCGTCCCTGTCTCTTGTCTTTTTTGTTTGCATTCACTTCCTCATCTACCCAACTTACCTGAACCAGAAATACCTACCCAGCATTCCTCTCTTACTGAATTAAAAAAAAAGGGCACCTGTCCCAAAAATATCATCGCATACATAGCTCTCCATTTCCCTCATGTGTCTTCTTGCCACACTTGATTAGGTCCAATTGGCTGTACAACATGATTATGTTGTTGTCACCCCTCTTTCTGGAGGTCACAGTCCAAATTCAGCTAATATTCTGCACATATTTTCAGTTTTCACTGTTGAAGAAATGGATAGCTATGGCTCTTTCTTACCTCCCTCCTCCACATTTCTATATTGCTTTCCCTTTGTTCTTCCCCCTGCTTGCTCCCCATTTCACCACTTTCCTATATACCCCATTTTAACACCTATAATCTGGTCAAAAAATACAATCTCATATACCACACACTTAAGTACCAGAAAAAGCAATGGATTCCTTCGTTTTTTGGCCTCTATGTTTGCATGGAGTTTGGCATTATGCACCAATGACAAGTGATTGTGAGCAGCCCTACAATGCTGTGCTTCCCTCAACACAGTGCCACTTAAACCCACAGCGCAACATGCAGCAACACATGTACTATAAAGAATTAATGTCATTGCTTTATCACTGTTTATTTAAAAATATTACATATATCTGGATTTAAACCCAGTATCATCTGGGATCAAAAAGGAATTTGTCAATGCATTTTCACCTGCTGCAACAGAGTCAGCTAAGCAGCAGGTGGGTTTCATACACTAAATACTAACTCTCAGAAATTTAAGAACAAGCCCTGTGTTTGTGCACTACTTAACTATGTGCAGACAGGGAAAGTAATGGAAATGTGTATCTCACATATGCAAACACTTTGCCAACTGTCTCACAAATCTGCTGATTGCCACTGTGATATGCAAAGTCGCTGCTAGCATGTATTAGTTCTGTTTGCTGTCCATTTACTCTTTATGCCATGAAACTGGGAACCTATCAGTTCCACAAAAAATCACTTACCCGAAGACAAGTTCACCGAGACCACATTGATGACACAACATATCTCCGACAATGGTAAGTAGTGTGGAACGGGATGTATTCCTGTTTCTGCAATGTGGTGCAATCTCGGACTTGGTATATTTAAATAGGGGGTGTGGGGGGGTGCAGGGGGGCTTGCCCCCTGATATATACATGTTTCTTGTTGTTTTTAATTTAATTGCAGAAACGGCAATACATTCCGTTCCGCAGTACTTATACTTACCTGTGTTGGCGATGTGTTGTGTTGGCGATGTGGTCTCGGTGAACTCGTTTTCTTGTAAGTAGTTTTTCGTGGATCTGATATGGATCCCATGTAACTACATGTGGAAACATAGAAACTGAAGACCCTATTTAACAATATGCCACATATTTACAATGTCGCCATGTGTTGCCTACCCCCATGTACTGTAACCCTGGTCTTTCAGTATTTATTTATTGCCGTTGGTTTACCAGGATAGTCCATTGGGCCATAAAGAACCCATTTTCAATGGAGTCCTGGGGAGAAAAGCCAACAGAAGGTATTATTTTCTAACATTTAAATAAAACATATTAGTACAGAGAGTTATTAATACAAAACAAAAAAAAACAAGTACTCATCAATTTAGAATAATAGTTAGAATAACAGTCAAAACAAAGAAAACAATAGGTAATTAAATAAAAAATGTAACATAATGAATATTAATAATAGCTATAGAATAAATATAGAAGTAGAATATGGTATTGATTGATTAGTTATGTGGGGTGGGAACAAGAGCTGTTCACAAATATATCAAATACACTACATAAATTAACAACAAATGTTGTGTGATATGCAGTGCACATCAGTCTGATACCATGCAGAACTAGAACTGTCTTCACAGTTGAACATGCCCACACATCTGTCAACTGATCCTGGGAGCTATTGACCCATAAGCCTAACCAGCCTTATCTGCAAGGCTGTGGAAAGAATCATCATGGACCTTCTCCACAAGGACATAGGTGATCTTCAAAACTCTTGACCTGATCCAGTTTAGTTTTTTCAATGTTAGATCTTGCTTATTAAACCTAGTGAACTTCTTTGAGAATGTCACTAAAGCCCTGGATGATGGAAAATAGTACATACTGCCTATCTTGATTTATCCAAGGCCTTTGACACAATCCTCTATTCAGGTGTTTAGAGAAACTCACATCTGGGGATTGACCCATACATTACTAGATGGGTAGCCAACTGGTTCACTGACAGAACACATGCTGTCAAAGTTGGGGAGTTTGCCTCCACCTGTAGACCAGATGTTCTTCATGTTTCACTGTTGCAGTCATTACATTTGGGTAATCTGCTGACAGGTTGCCCTCAGTTGGCCTGATTAACAAAGTCTTGGGTCCTGCGTCGGTTGTTGTCCCTTCTTCCATGATGTCAGGTCGTCAGGGGTATAAAACATGCTGCCGACGCCATTACATTAGCCTATCTTGCCGCGCGGTGCCTGAACCAGAAGCAGTTCGCAAGTGCCAGTCGGCCGACTCCTGAAATTTACGTTTTTGAGTTTCAGAACCAAAGTCTTCAACTAAAAGCTAAGTACCCCAATGGGGAAACTTTTTCTTGCTCCTTACCGATGTCAGTAAAAGTTAATAATTGTATTACTTGTGGGAAGCAAATACCTCCTAAGGATGTTCATTTGTAGTGTATTCATTACCTAGGCCCTGACCATGATGTACCTTGCTGTCGGTTTTGTGCTTTATTTAATCAGCGCATTATCCATCGTCGGTACATTTTTGCTTCTAAATATTTCAGTTCTTGGTTTAATTATCCAGAAATGATGTCGGTTAGCAATCCAACTACTGGAATACTGAAAAAATGCAAAGAAAAAGACAGAGACGGGCCGTTGAGGTCCAAAACCGCCACCGACGCTTCTCTTAAGCCAGTTGCCAGTTCGCCGGTACGCAGTGAGGTGCTTTCACAGCCCCTGATATCCACTACTTCTTATTCGCAGGCCTCTACTGAGACCCATTCAGAGTCCGGTATGCCACGAGGTGCTTCACCTATGGAACCTGTGGATGTCTCTACCTTGGATGGGTCCAGAGCCACTGTGCAGGCACCGGCTTCTGAGGGTGTATTCAGGCCTACAGACTTGCATATTAAACCAACTCCACCTTCAATACTAAGGCCTTAATCTTGATCTATGTCTAAAAAACTGGTGCCCAGGCCATATGTTCAGGCCCCTATGCCTAAAAAACAAATTATCAAAATGGCTGAAGATTTATTTACTCTTATCAGGGGTAGTCAACCCCCCCCCCCCTTCTAAGAGGCCTAGGGCTGATCTTGACTATGAATCTGAACAGGACTCTGTTTCTTCTGACTCTTCTAATGACCTGGATTTGTCCATACCTACTTATGAGGACTCTGATGCAGATGATTCCTTTCCCTCTGCTTCTCCCCTGAAGAATTTTCTTTTGGGGAAACTTTGCATACCTTAAGGGAGCATTTCCACGAAAGTCAGTATTTTTCTGAATCCAAAAAGAGGCTTATGGATTTCCTTCTTCTTCCTCAGCATAGGCCTTTGGCTATACCTTCTGTACTAGACATTGTTGATGATGTGTTTTCGGAATCCACTATGGCCCCTGATTCCTTGCCTCCAGCCCCTAGTAAACCAGACAGATACTGCAGGGTTCCTGAGTCCCACAAATTCCTTTTCAAAAATCCTGTTGCGGACCCTGGCACCATTTCTCAGGGGCCCAAGGGCATTAAGGCTTCTACTGCTAAAAATCCTACCCCTTCTGATAGAGACTCCATGGCGGTGGATAGATGGGGTAAAAAGGTCTATACTTCTGCAACATTGGCAGTCAGGGCTTTAAACTGTCAATTCCATATGCTAAAATATCAACAGCATATCATGGGACTGCTTAAACAGAAAATGATGTTGATTTCTGTGTGGAAAATAAAGATTTACAGGACTTATTGCATTCAGCTGAACAAGTTGGAAAACATACTTTGAAATGTGGTTTTGATTCTTTAGAGGCATCTTGCAGGGCTGCTGTTACTGGGTCTGTGCTTAGAAGGCATGCTTGGCTTAAGGAGCAATCTCTGCCTGATCATGTTTAAGCAGAACTGTTCATAGGTTGGTGCTGGGCTATCTGCCTGAAGGCATATATTAGCCCAGCCACATTGTGCGGTATTCACAGCCCCTTTAGTAGTTTCCTAGACCCTTGTACTAGCAGCTAGTACCCTCGGCCCCTATCTAGTAGTGCTGTTGGTGTGATCCCCGGTGTGAACTTTGTTACCCATCCACTCATCAAGGTTCCTCTTGAAGAGTGATAGTGAGGGGCTCTGTCTTATGTAGATCGGGACCCTGTTCCTTAGTAAGGGAAGTCTCTGCAAAGGGAATCTATCCCTCCAGCATGTTCTATTCATTGTTGTGTTGAGGTTTATATCCCTGGAGCGTGTAGCTCGAGTAGATTTGGTTTTGCTAAGATGGAGCATGTTCAACAATTCTGGGTTGGACATGGCTCTGTACGTTAGACAGAGATCGCCTCTGAGAAAGCGGTATGCAACAGAGAACAGTCTTAGCTTTTTCAATCGTGCTGCATAGGGCAACTGTTTGAGGCCAGTAATCCTCTTGGTTAGGTACCTTTGTGGTCTCTCCAGCTGCTGGAGATGTCTAGCCAGGTACATTCCAATTGGTGCATTGTACTCAATAATGGGTCTGATGAGGGAAGAGTAGAGGGGCACCATTACATCCTTAGATCTTGATGCGAACCCTTTCATGATCAGATGGGTCACATAGAAGGATTTTCTAACCACTTTGGCAACATGGTTATCAAAAGAAAGCTGACTATCTACTTGGGTCCCTAAATCCCTTATTTCTTCTTCAGATTTCAGGGGACCTTTGCAGCAGGACCATCTGTTTGGCATTAAGGCTGAAGAAGTTCTAAAAAAGATGGAAGATAAAGCTAAATCTATGCAAACTGTGAAAGATTTCTTACAAGTACAACCTCCAAGATTTAGTAGGCACTGGCCTACTGGTCCTTTCCAGCTCCTTCCAGAGCCTCTCAAGCCAAACCCAGACACTCCAAAAGCACCAGGTTTCAGTCCCAAGGGACTTTCAGAACTAAACAATGGGTTGCTTCCACTTCCAAATCTGGAAATAATAAGACACCACCCTATGGTAAACAGTATCAATGACTTTCCTTTAAAATTACCAAGCACTTACCTCTTAGCCACCACTTTGGGGGGAAAACTGGCTCTTCATGCAAAAAACTGGCAACTTATAAACCAGGACAAATGGGTTTTAAATATAGTGTCCCAGGTATACAGATTTCATTTCCACATGTTGCCAACTCCAAGCGGGTGGCCAGACCTGCCCTTAAATCAGTGGGCAGAGACTCAGAAACAAGTACTTTCCCTCCTAAACATGGGGGCAATTCAACTAGTACCAGAAGAGGAACAGGGACAAGGTTTCTTTTCCCGGTACCCAGAAAAGACAAATCATGGCGTCCAATTCTGGACCTATCTACTCTAAACACCTTTCTGGACATTCCAAAATTCAAGATGCTGACTCTTCACCAGTTACTTCCTATGCTAGGCAAGGATGCCTGGTTGGCAACTCTAGATTTAAAAGAGGCTTACTTGCATATCCCAATCAGGGAATCTTGCAGAAGATACCTACACTTCAAAGCAGGCTGCTTGCATTATCAGTTCTCTGCACTGCTCTTTGGCTTGTCTACTGTGCCCAGGGTATTCACAAAGTGCTTGGTTCCAATAATTGCATTTTGCAGGCAAAAAAATATTCAGATATATCCATACCTGGACGATTGTCTAATTTAGGCAGAACACCAGGCCATTCTTCTAAAAAATCTGGCATTTGTAAAAAAAAGGGTTGTAACTTGTCTAGGGTACACCATAAATGAAAAGAAATCACAACTGGTACCCTCTCAAAATATTACATTCCTGAGTGCAAGCTTGAATGCAACTGCCCAGATGGCTTTCCATACACCAGAAAAGCAAATTCATTTGGTGACTGACTTCAAACAGGTGGCCACAAAAACCCTGGTAACTGCAAGACAAATACTGCAAGCCTTGAGGTTCATGGCCTCCTGCATTCTTCTAATTCCATATGCAAGACTGCATATGAGGAAACTTCAGTGGTACTTAAAAAGTTTATGGAGTCAACATTGTCACAGCCTGGAAACAATGATTCCTATCATACCTTGCCTGCGCCTAGAGTTCCTATGGTGGACAGAGGCCTGCCACCAAAACAAGGGACTGCCATTCACACCACCCCCTGCTGCCCAAACCCTAACTACAGATGCATCAGACTATGCATGGGGGGTTCATCTGGCAAGGAAGTGCATTCCGGGCAAATGGAGCCCAAATCAAATGCACCTTCTTATCAATCAAAAAGAAATGCTAGCTGTACAGAATGCTCTGACAGCCTTCAAGGACTACCTTTATCCAGGACAACTAATGATAAAGACGGACAACACCACGGTTATGTGGTACATAAACAAGCAGGAGAGTACACATTCCTACCCCCTCTGCAGACTAGCCATGGCATTGTGGAACACGGCCTTGAGCTACCAAGTACAACTACAAGCACAATTCCTGCCAGGAAAGATGAATATTCTGGCAGACGAACTAAGCAGAAATCTCATGGACCCACACGAATGGGAACTGGAACCACGGATTTTCAACATGTTGACACACAAATGGGGGAGCCCAAACATAGATATTTTTGCCCCACCCCAGAACTACCAGTTGGACCAGATTTGCACAAGAACTCCTTACAAAAAAGCCTGGAAAGTTGACGCTCTGTCCTTCAGCTGGAAAAACCGATCAGTCTATGCCTTTCCTCCTCTGCCTCTGCTCTCCAAAGTTCTACTAAAAGTCAAACAGGACAAACCAAAAATGATTTTGATTGCTCCAGACTGGCCTCGCCAACACTGGTACCCAATCCTGCACAGTGTGTCACAAATTTCTCCATGGCACCTGCCTCAGACACCTTCCTTACTGTCTCAGTAGGAGAACCAAATTCTGCACCCTCAGCTCCAAACATTGAATCTTGTAGCTTGGCTAATCATTTAAATTCACCCTTAGCATCCCTCAGCAAACCTGTGATGGATGTCATTTTGGAGAGGAGAAGACCTAGTACTAGAAAATCTTATGCTGACAAATGGAAAAGATTCTGTGCCTGGAATCAATCTCAAGGTATGAGCACAGCAATGCCCAATTTACCTCAGATTTTGCAATACTTAACTGAGATGCTTCACAAGGGCCTGTCTTTTTCTTCCATAAAAATCCATGCCTCAGCCATCTCTGCTCATTACAACACAGAACCCCCCCCCTTCTCTCATCTTCTGCTAAAGCAATATCTCAGAGGGGCCAAAAACTTGAGACCACCCAGGAGAGCTCCAACCCCTGCCTGGGACCTTAACTTTGTATTGGAGAAACTCACTCTACCTCCTTTCAAGCCAGCTGCTACTGCAGAGTTAAAATTTCTTTCATGGAAAACAGCCTTCCTTTTAGAAATCACTACAGCTAGAAGGATATCTGAATTACAGACCCTTATGGCAGTGCAGCCTTTCATCATCTTTCATGCGGACATGGTGTCACTCAGGTCCAATCCATCCTTCATGCCCAAGGTGGTATCCAGTGTGGCTCTTAATCAGTCCATTCATTTGCCAACTTTCTTTCCCAATCCACAGAACAAGGGGGAGTGGATTCTGCATTCATTGGATGTACACAGACAACTTAGATTCTACTTGGACAGAACTAAATCTCAAAGAAAATCTGAACAATTGCTGGTAGCATTTGCTGCAGGGACAGAGGGGAAGGCTATTTTAAAACAAACCATTTCTAAATGGATAAGCCATTGTATTTATTTGTGCTATAAGCACCATGGAAAACCTATCCCCCAGGGGATCAGATCTAATTTCACCAGGGCTGCATCTACTTCTAAAGCCTTTCTCAGAGGTGTTCCTACCAGGGATATTCTAGAAGATGCTACCTGGAGTTCAATTCATACTTTCACCAAGCATTATCACCTACCAATTTTCTCTAAATCCAGAGCTGGCTTTGCCACTGCTGTTTTGCAGGGCCTTATAGCTGATCCTAATGCTGTATAAATCCATCCTCCCAACCATAGTTTTGGGAATCTACCCAAATATAATGACTGCAACAGTGAAACATGAAGAACATAGTACAGCTGTGTACACTTACCATAAATGTAAATGTTCGAGTGTATTCACTGTTGCAGTCCTGGTTACCCTCCCTCCAGCCCCCTGTTTTTCTCTTACTATACCTCTACTTTGTTTTACTATGCTTAAAAGCCTTTTTGGTGTATTTACTTTTGTTTGGAGTTATATGTGTTTTTAATTACTTATATATATATTTTGCTCCACCTTTGGGGGGGCACCTGACATCTGGGGCAAGAAAAACTGATGTAATGGCATCAGCTGCATGTTTTATACCCCTGACGACCTGATGTCATGGAAGAAGGGACAGCAAATGACGCAGGACCCAAGACTTTGTTAATCAGGCCGACTGAGGGCAACCTGCCAGCAGATTACCCAAATGTAATGACTGCAACAATGAATACACTCGAACATCTACATTTATGGTAAGTGTACACAACTGTACTTTACCAATGGAGTACCATAAGGATCTGTGCTGGGCCCTCTACTGTTTGGAAACTATTTCTCTGAAGTCCAGGTGAAGCCAGATGGCCTGTGGCTTAACAAGTTTGTAGATGACTGTAAACTGGGCACAATCATAGTGAGTCCCCCAATGATGTTAACATATTACAGAAAGGGCTGACACAGACAAATGATAGGTGCCAAATGCATGGACTGAAACTTAACACAAAAAATGCCTCATTGTACCCTTTGGCAAAGAAGTAGACACTGCTAATTGTGATGTACATAGCACCCCTCTAAGCTCAAACTCAGTGGTGTGAGACTTGAGAACACAGGTTGATAGCAATCTAAACTTTGATCACCATGTGTTCATAGTGGGAAGAAAAGCATTTGACGTTGCACACCTTATAAATAAGACCATCGCATCCAAGACCAGGGAGGTAATAGCTCTACCATAGTCTACCCTTATCAGACCACTAATTGAGTACAATGCTCCCTTCTGTATGCACCTCACCAGACACCTGCAGCAAGTGGAGAGACCACAAAGGTTTCTGATCAAGAGATTCCAAGCACTCCAAAAGATGACATACATGGAAAGACTGAAAGCCCTGTCACTGTATTCAGTTTCACACAGGCTGCTGAGGGGTGACCTGTGCCTGGCATACAGAACAGTCTCATACCCTGCCTTAATGGAAATGCTGGACATCTGCAAATCAAATGGGACAAGATTTAATTGCTCCAGGGCTCTCAACTTAACCTGTGACATAAGCATAACATGTTAGAGAGACAGATATATCTCCCAGTGACTGCTACTCCTCTGGAATAGGCTCCCACTGCCTGTAAAGCAGAGCTCCTCAATGACCCTTTTCATGTGCAACCTTGACCACTGGATGGGTGATCATAAATTCACCCCAGTGGTGGCACTTATGTCCCTCATGAAAAGTGTCAGTCAGTACTGATCACAAAGTTGCTCTGCTAACAACCATCTAACCATGGTCAGTAAGAGTATGTTTTACATGGCTAGGCTTGTAAAGGCCCTAAGGCCATTAGCCTAGTAACCTTCTATGAACCTATGTAGGCCTCCCAACATCTTCTCTCCTACATCCACTGCTGATGTCTTCCACTAAAAGTTGTTCTGCAGCCTTGTAAAAGTCAGAATTGTGCCATGGCATTTGTGTAAAGTTGTGAGCTCTTTAGTCTGTATACTTAGGGGGTTCTGTTCTCACTGCAGTCAACTGTGTGTGTGTGTGTGTGTGTTTATGCACTTGCCTAATGTTATAGGTGGCCTTTTACACCAACATGTGGAAAACTTTATATTCTCACCAGGCACTGCAGATGTCATCATCTATAAAGTGTTGTCTGAGACACTCCAGTCAGAATTTAGCTGTAGCGCTTGCCTTAAATAGAGTTCTGTAGTCTGTGCACTTAGATAGGTAAGGGTTCTGTTCTCACTGCATTTAACTTGTGTGTGTGTGTGTGTGTGTGTGTGTGTGTGTGTGTGTGTGTGTGCATTCGTGCGTGTGTGTGCTTGTGTGTGTGTGTGTGTGTGTGTGTGCGTGCGCGCGCGTGTGTGTGTGTGTGGTCACATTACAGAGAAACATTTACACCAGCAAGTGAAACACGGTTATTACCATATTCTCCTCACCAGACACTGCTGTTGTCATCAGCTGTATCTGATTTGTGGATGTGCACTATTCCCACTAGGGCAGAGTCAGAGACTGGCCTAGAGTCCAGGCAGAAGTCACCTCATCCTATATGATACAGATTACAGTGACATGGCTTTCAGACTATCAACATACATCATGGCATAGTTTATAGGCTTGGTGAGAAACCTCTGTGGTCTCTCCAGCTGCTGCGTGTGTCTGGTGAGGTATATGCAAAAGAGAGTATTATACTCTATATTAGTGTTCTGATGAGGTTTGAGTACAGTGCTGTTATACAATCCTACAATGTGAATATGATGGTATGACTTATGATGTGCACTTGATGGTCTAAGTTCAGAGTGCTATGTATGTGTGTTCCCAGTGCTTGCATCACTGGGTTTCAGCAAAGTGGGACTGTTGTCAATGATGTAATTCACAGGGAATTCAACTTTGCAGAAGGACAAAATAAAGACACAGTTTTGCTTTTTTTTGTAGACCATGTGGCTTTGTCACGAATCATTTGTCTATGTTAGCCCCTCCTGTAGTATGTTGTCATCTTTGGTGGGCTCATTGATTGCATCCATGTATGTATGAATCAGCATACAAGGTAAGCCAAAGGCCAAATACTTTAGCCTGAACTGTCCAGAAATAGATCCCAAACAGTGAAGAGCCAAGCACATATCCCTGGGGTATGGCAATGGTGACAGCTCTACTGGTACAGGTTGATTCACCAACTTTCTCAGTATGTGTTCTGTCAGTGAGCCAATTGGTTACCCATCTAGTGATGCAAGGGGTTATCCCCTGCTGGGAGAGTTTCTTAATGATACCTGTGTGGGGGATTGTATCCATACCCTAGGCCAGATCAGAATTGGGAGCATGCACTGTCTTACCTTCATCCAGGCCTATCACACAGAATCAGTGAGCTGTGACAGCATCACAGATCGCCTGTAGCATGACTCAGCACATACACCTTCCTGACACGGTTGAATATACACGTCAACACACCCTCCACACAGACTATGTTCCTGTAGAAGGGTGTACATTAAGATGCATCCATCTGAGTTGGGTGGGGACAGCACCTGATGCATGCATGTATAGACACATCTTGCTCCTCATCTGTGAGGTAGACAAACATGTCATCATGGACCTTTTCTGAATGGACACTGGTAATATCCCAGCTGTGTGTAACAGACCCATGTCAGTTGTTAATGCTGCATCATGTCTGTTGCATCTGTTAGATGTCCTCAAAGAGGTCATCGAGGGCAGGCGTGATAACAACACTATCATCCTTTTGAACTTGACAAGCCCAAGTCTTTTGACACAAATTCGCAGTGAGGTATTTCCTCAGCACTGTCAGATGTGGCCATAAACACCTATATCATCAAGTGGGGAGACCACTGCATCACATACATGACAGCTAAATATGTTGAAATGTGTGAAGTGACCTATATCTCAGATCCAGTGATCAGGTATGTACATCAGGGCTGTCTTCTAGGCCCTTTCTTGTCCATTATTTCAGTCACAGACATCACGTATGACATACAAATCCTGTGTCCAAACAGCCGTCTGAAGGACTACAGATTGTAGGCAATCATTGTCTCCCACTGTGATATTTGTGTAACACACACCAAAGATTGCTGCCTCAGCTATGATAACACCTGAAATGAAACAAAAACATGGGGGAATTTTTTACGTCAGGAAAACAAACACACAACCCAAGCATAATATAGACATCACACCCTATAATCAGACCAGTAGGTATGTGACCTGTGTATTAGGATAAGATGGTATGTGGAAGGACCACCAGCATGGTGCCACAGTCCTGACTACTCCCTTGTATGTGACATAACTACTGAGTATGTGAAGAATATCCCATCACAGGCCATATACCTCCATAGTTCACAGCCTTCATCACACCAATAACTGAATACAGTGCACCCTTCTTCATGTACCTCCCTACACAACTTACAGTGAAGTATAACTGAAGTGTACCATCTTTGCCACAGTGACCTGTCACACATCTTATTGGCCATACCTAGGTATTATTTTTGAGGCATAAACATTTCTGTCTGATGATGCGAAACCCCCATCAAGCACCAGATGCTTGTGTGATACCTGTTCCAGTGATGCACACAGTACATACATAGCTGTGTGACAACATTAATGGCATGGGTAACATTCATGACAGTGTGGATTGTGCCATATGTATGCCATGCACACCAGTCAGCCAGCCTGTATTGATCATGATGTCACATACAGGTATAGCAGTGTCCCTCCTACCACCTCCAGCAGATGTTACAGTGTCAGGACAGTATGTGTGATTACCCTCATAGAGTGAAGACATGTCATGATAGTTATATAAGTGTGTTTGTACAGAACCATCTCTGATCACTCTAAGTCACGTATATGTTTTGTCAGAGACGTGGTATTATTCTGATAGTGTCTATGATTGTACATACTTGTTTTCCTGTTGTCCATGAGCCTTTACCTGTATTCCACTTGCTGGAGACCTCTGTTGAGATTACACTCATTTTCAGACAAGTCAGTTTGCGCAGCTTCACAATATGCAGTTGTATGCAACATCCTTGATGGATGTCCTCTGCATTGTTCATGTCAGGATGCTTATCTCACACAGACATCTTTCCCATTGTTATGTCACCTTGTGTGACAGTCACATAATACACATTTTCACTGTGCAGTCCATACTATACCATGTTGATATGTGATTGGTGTTCCTCCTACAACTGTCTTCCATTGACAAGTCCTCACCTGCTGTACATTAAGTTGTTTCACCTGTCCTTTTCCCCTGTGTTCATTCCTACAATTAATCTATGTGCCTATTTAATACACACACTTCCCTGAGTGTTTATTTTACATGCCAGTTCATGTACCCTTACAGATCATTTACACAACTTCAGTACAGAATGCCTGGAATATAATTTCACAGTACTCTTCACTGTATACACTGCTCTGTACTGTGTTTGGGCCATATATATAACTGTATGTTAAGTCCTGATAGTCACTGTAGCATTCCACACAATCATGCTAACCTGCTGTGCTCTGAAGTAAACAGGTTTGCTATCTGTGTTGCTTTACATGGTTTCCTGGCTGACAACACTGTTTCCAGCCACAAAACAGCACTTATTGACATTTAAATGCAGTGTGCAGCATGAATATGTAATTAGCGCTGCTGCTCACCTCACATCACTAAGCACACATGTAAACTCTGTGTAGGCTTTGCCCGATGCCTACATGGAGTTTACTGAATCCCAAGGCATATGAATGCAGCGAAAAACTACAGGGTTACATTAGGTTGATTATTTTCAAAAAAATATGATTTGCTGTAGTTATGATCAACCACGTGGAGTGGCCAAAGATGATGTAATTAAACAAAACCCAGTAACATTTAGTTGTGTTTCATTTTCTGGTACTCTGCTTCTGTCTGTTAAAAAAATAACAGCAGGTATCATGACTGCTGTCTCATCAGTTACTAATGCATGCGTTTGACTTCGCAAGAATATAGTAGCAAAGAAAATTATTTTTTATGAGTGATTTTTTTAAGTCTTTTATTACAGAATAAGTAACCATATACAGCATGTTGTTTGCATTCATGAGATCAGAAGGTCTGATTCCCGTCATGGGAAGTATTTGTATTTTGTGTGGTGTACTGCTTGTTCCTAATATGGGTATTTAGATGTATGTGTTTTGCATATGTGTATGTGAGACTGGATGTTTATGTATGTAAATGTATATTCTTTGTATTTAAATAATATTTATTAGTTGCTTTAAATGTTCACAGGTTGCACAAATTGACTTACATAACCAGTAACTGTGCTTAGCTTGTTCTGCCTTTCCTTATCTTCTAGGCAGCATTATGTGCCGTGCACATCGTCCGGAAAGTCCCAGAACTGATAGAAATGTTCATTCCAGCATGCAAGCGGCTCCTTTCAGAGAAGCAACATGGTAATGGAAATATGCTTTGGTTTCAATCAGCAGAGCACTCTTAATAGTTTTAATACAAGCACACTCCACATACTGAAATTCAGAGTAATCAGTTTCACATGAACTACAGTAGTAAGCTTTCATTTTGCATGAAGTGCCAGAGATGTAAAGTTCTTTTTAATGTTCATGTCAATAAATTATTTTTTTTTTCAGTGTGCATAGCTGGCTTATTTGAACTGCTTTCTTAACCTAAACTGATAAACCCATTATTTTCATGGTAACATGATATTTCAGTTAAAAAATATTAAATTATATTTTTGTATTCAACAGTATATTTTGCAGATTTAGAGTAAAGAGAAAATGCTTAAGATGAAGCATTTAGATACAAAGGGTAATTAATGTATGGAGCTTTTATAGCAGTCCTTTATTTCATTTTTCTTAGTGATACAATGATGGCAAGGTTACTGTGAACCACTTTGGTGTACCATGTGTCTTTTTGATGACACACGATTCCCCCAGTCAGGTTGCACTTTTATAGGCCCAGATGCATTGCTTCTAGAGTACTGAGCCAGCTTAAGTAAAAGTTGGTAGAGCATGTGATATCACTTTATAGTACATCACTGAAGTCAGCTGAGGTGACGAGGCTGTAATGCAGCATATTTGTTCTTATTCCATGTGAAGTGAATAGGAAGCCTTCAAGGACATGCAGGCTATATAGATGAATCTCAGCAGATGGTCATGTAATACAAGCAGTGGTGCTACTTAGAGTGAAAGTACAGTGGGAATATCCAATATGCAGATCATGTCAGACTGGGTATTGATTTAGAGTGGTTGGATATTGGTAACCTGTGTAGATTCTAGAAATCTGCAATCAGAATAATATAGTAAATCCTTAGTTAGTACTGAAGAACATTTGTTTCTTGTCAGGTGAATTTTTTTGACCAAGCCCAAGGGTTGACATGGGTGCAGCTTGTGCCCTTATTTTTGCGAACCTTGTTTTGTTATTGGGAAGCTAAGTTTGTTTTTAATTCTCCTTTTTAAAATTATTTGAAGCTCTTTTAATATATGCATGTGTCTGATAAGTAGTACTAAATGTGCCCTAGCAGATCCACTCGATGAACTGTTCAACCTGAGCCTAGCAACATGTTCCTGTCCATAGAGGACAATCCATCATGGACCCTGGAATTGTAGGTACATTTTACAAATTCATGGAACATATTATAACTTACCTGATAGTCTTTGACATTAAAGATTTCATCAGGCTACACCCACAACAGTTTGGCTTTGTGAAGGATTGATTCTGTGTATTGAATCTGGTGAACTTATTTGAAAAGATAACACACGCATAAATGATGATCACTCTGTCCACCTGGCTACCTAGATCCAGCCAAAGCCTTTGACAACATGCTCCATGCTAGCATAATACATAAACTAAATGCACTGCAAATTGACCTCTATGTAGTAAGATGAATAGCCAGTGGGTTAAAAGATTGAATCCACATGGTGAGTGTGAAAGGTGCAGTATCAGAAAGAAAGAAAGAAGGGAACCAATGGTGTTCCAAAAGGCTCATTCCTGGCTGGGAGTAATGGTCATTTTCCCCATGATGCTTAAGCTCTGTAGCTAGAACACATACCTAGTGTACTGAAAATGGGCTCAAGTTAAATTCTAAAAGGTGCAACATTGTCACGTTTGGTAGACAACCCTTCCACCCTGCATGCGGCATAGAAGCTACTCCCACTTCAAAACAGGAGCGTAGTAAGAGACCTAGTAACATGGGTTGATAATTCCTTCTTTCATCATCATGCAAAGGCAGTGGCCCTGAAATCCTTACACTTTAGTACATTAATCACCAAAAGAGTATCATCTAGATCAAAGCAGGTAAGCATCCCATTATATTCAGATTAATATCAGGTCAGTCATAGAATACAATGCCTACTTTGGGATATACCTCACTAGACATATTAGACAATTAGAAGGACCACGGAGGTTCCTAACTAAGAAGATCTAAGGCTTAAAAACCTTAAGCTACTAGAAAAGACCTGTGGCACTGCCCCTTTATTCATTGTCATATAGACTCCTCTGAGGGGATCTATGTCTTGCCTTCCGAGTGATTAGGGACCAAGTGATCCTGCATCTCTTGCATCTTCAAATCAAACAGTTCCACTAATACCAGAACCAGTAACCCAAATCTGCATTAGCAAATAAACAAGGCAATATGGTTCATTACTCAGCACCTACCCAACCTCTGGAGTAAACTTCTACCCCCCCCCCCATAAATCAAACAATGTGATCATCTTTCAAATGGAACCTTGACAATTGGTTGGATGTTCATCAGTTCATCTTGGGCTTGAGTGGCTTAGTCCTGTCTGAGAGGGAAGGTTTAGTCTAGGGTGGGAAATCGCAAGCTGTAATCTTGTAAAATTTGTAAGCTGAGATCTCCGTTGCTTATTTTAAAGCTGTCTCGCTATGTTAAACTCATTTAACATAGCGAGACAGGTTTAAAAAAAAAAGCAACGGAGATCGCAAGATCTCCGTTGCTTTTTACACACTGTGTCGCTATGTTAAAGGAGTTTAACATAGCGAGACAGCTTTAAAAAAAGCAACGGAGATCTCCGTTGCTTTTTTTAAATCTGTGTCGCTATGTTAAACTCTTTTAACATAGCGACAGTGTTTTATACTAACGGAAAAAGTCCGGGCGACCGGACCTTTTTCCGTTAGTATATTGAGGGATTTACAACGGGCACGCTGGTTGGGCTGGCCAATCAGCTTGCACGTTTTAGAGTAGGCATTGTATAATATTAATTAGAATACTGCTGATAGACTGAACAAACCTGTACTGTATCTGTGAGTTATTTCATGTGATGCAGTATTGAGACTTCTTGCATTTACTATTTGTTCTTTCAGCTGGAAACTCAGAAATTTAAAGTAAAACAATTTTCTTACCATTTACTGCACTGTTTGCTATCATTTCCGTGTTTTCACCTCTTAAAATAAAAGGTACCTTTATTTGAAAGCTGTGGTACTGAAGAGTTTAATTTTGCTCTGTGTATGGTGCTGAGATGAACAGGTGTTCTGGTGGGACAATACAATTCCAAAGCATAAGATAGTTGGAGGAAAAATAATCCCTCTCCAACTAACTGGTAAATGATAAGGACAAATGTTAAAGAGTTTGTTTGGTCTGATGTGATTAAACTTGTGAGCTGCACAAGTCTTGTGAAACATTGTTTGAAATTGTGATACTTAGTGAAATAAATTAACAGCCTAGAAAGGGAAAGATAGGTTTGTTCATGCAAAATGTATTAGTTGGGGTGTTAAAGAAAGATGCAAAATGAACATGGGGTTATACAGAGCTGCAAACTGATTTGGGGAATGTGTAAACACTCAACACTAACCTGGAATATGATATAGTAAAAAGAAAAGTGTTTCATCTCTTTGAAAAGTGATGAGAATTCTGGTAAAAAGTGGGGCAAGTTTGTAATAGTAAACAAAAGTCTAGTATACTGTCAAATCTAACTACCTAAACCAAAAACAGAGAGGGGGGAGCATGGTGACACTCATATACAAGGAAGTAGCACACAGGTTAATATTGTTATTACTAAAGGAGTTAATAATAGGAAGCAGTTAGAAAACCTACATTCCATAGACTAAGATGACTGAACAGAGTAATATATGGTACTAAAATGCCTAACCTTAGTACAGGGGAAGAAACACGTATTGAGGAGACACCAGTAGAAATTCTGTGGCAGATGTTTACTAATATTAATACATGGTGTACTTAAGGACTAGTACCCTCATAACTAAGATGGGGAAGGGGAGAGCAGTCTAAGTACAGTGTTAGAAATTCTCACTCATAGTTTCAACAAAGTGTGCAAAATGTGAAATTAGCAATTTGACCCAGTAAGAGATGCAACCATTATTAATAGAAGTGTGTGTGTGTGTGTGTGTGTGTGGGGGGGGGTCATGTTTGAACTCCTAGACAAAAGTGATAAAAACCTCCTAAGTGGAGTAGAACCTTTGTTTGGATAGATAGTTTTGAAATTTGACCATCAGTAAAAAAATGCTAGTCTGGAAGTTAAAAAAGCAAAAATGTTTTAAGAAATAAAAAAACTGTCATATGCACCTGTTCAGGGGAAGTGGGGAGGAGTGTAGCACATAAGTACTGAAAATTCTGCTGGCATACTAAAAGTGGAACAAGATCAGGGTCAAGAAAAGTGTAAGCAAGGAAGATACTAAAGGAACTGAAAGAGGGCTAAGAATTCCAGGCAGTGATTATAACTACTAAAGGAACTGAAAGAGGGCTGGAACTGAAAGAGGGCTAAGGATTCAAGACAATGATTATCCCTGTTATCAAAATTATTGTGGGAAATTTTTATTTTTATGTTATTATAGTCTAAAATCTAATGTGTATACAGCAAGAAATATGTCTAATTGCTGGGTACTGGAGCTGCTGGCTAGGCTTTGGTATTCTGGGCAGGATGTGTCTTTTTGCAGGTGATCATTGGCACAGTGGTGTGAAGAGTGGCATTGCTGTCTCACAACATTTGGTTCTCTGGTTATGTTTTTGTTTGGGATTCTTTCTTTTTAGAGTTTGCATGTATTGTCCATCTGTGTGTAAGTGTTATCCAGGTGCTCTAGTTTCCTCCCCAAGATCCTCAGGTGTATAATATATGACAATGAGCATTTGTGATTTTACTTTCATCCGAGTCTAACACCAGAGAGGTACACAGAAGGTAAATATGTTTTTTTTTATTTTTTTTATTTTGTGGGCATAGGGAAGCGGATGCTGTTCCTATATAAGATTCATTCATATATCCTTGCAAACATTTGTCATTTCATTTTATTGGGCACTACTATTTTGTTAGCTTTGAATGATAAGCTTTTGAAACAACTTATTTTTCCTTGAAAGAAACAAAGCAAGATAAGGCCCATGGGCAAACCCACTTTCTCTGTTAACAAATAAATAAATGAACACATAATTTGCAAGGAGAAGTTTGGCAGAGTTTTATGGATTTTAACAGATATACTGTGGGATTTGAAAGAGTTACTGTGAGTGGAAAGTCCTACCATGACTGACCAACCTTTCGTGAAGCCAAATTTAGAGAATTTCATCAGAGAGATACAGGTGGTGGGTGGTGTGAGTGTATGTATGTAGCAGTGTGGCCATGTTTGTAGGGGTATGAATGGACTTAAGGATACCTCTGTGTGTGTGTATGTATGTATGTGTGGGTGTGTGGCTAAATGGATGAGTGTGCCTGCATGTCCGTTTGTGTGTGTGCGGTGGGAGTGTTGTTGAGTGTGTGTGTGTGTGTGTGTGTGTGTGTGTGTGTGTGTGTGTGTGTGTGTGTGTGTGTGTGTGTGTGTGTGAGAGATAACTGTAAATCAGTGCAGTGTGTAGGAGAGTGAATGAGGAGGGGGTGCTCTTTCAACCTGATTCATGGGCTGCAAGTGGTAATTACTTTCACAAGTGTTTTTTAGCACTCACGGTAATATTCAAATTAGCTGATAATGAAGTCTTCCTCACTACATCTAACCCTATCTTTGAATCACATTTCCTGAGGTCCCATGCATTATACCTTCTTGCAATAGCCACTTTACAGAGTCACAGCTCATGTCTCTGATTCATACAAATGTTGTACTTCAAGCAGGAAAATGTACTTTTGGATGGATTTTTCAGACTCACAAATGTGAACAGTTTTTGGCAAGTCTTCCAGAATACTGCCTTATACATAGTGCTATCAGCATTTTAAGGGAGTAGTGACAGGTGGATGTTTTACACCTTCCTTTGCTAATGTTATAATGTTGGACTTGCAGATGACAAGTTTGTCCGAAACAGAACAGTTATGAAATGAGATTTCTAACTTACTTAAACAATAATGAATGAGAATTTGCCTTTAAGAATAATATTACTTATTGATTAAGAGCTGATAGGTATTTCTGGTAAAAAAGTACAAACAGTAGATAATTCTGAAGAGACTGCAGCTGCTGACCCTGTACTTCATGCAGATAGTGACCATCTGCCCTTCCTTATTGAGTCCAGTCCCTGTGGAGAATAATTAACGATTGAAGTAGAACTGTTCTGATCCAAGTATTCAGGAAACAGCCTGCTAATTATAGCAGGAGGCTTATTCAAAGCAGATATTTTTAAGAGGTGTTTCTGAATTCTATAAGAAGCAGGACATTAGTAGCTGGGTAAAGATACTCAGCAGTTGTTTTTGTTTCAGAAATGTTTGAAAGAAGAGTAATGAGGGAGATCATGCATGCAGTAAAAAGGGGGTGACTTTCATAACACAACATTTGCATCTTTGCATATTGATTACTCTGTGCCTCACACTGCTTAGCTCATAGAACACTGAAACTCAGTATGCTGCTCAGAGACATAGTATACTTAACTGTATTACACTCACTCCCTGCATGCAGGACAAGTCCTGCACTGAAAAACAAAGATATTTGCACAGTAATTGAACAAAATGTTTTCTTTCCTGCGGGGGATGCCCCAGTGTGCCCTCCCATATGAGGGGCTGTTCCCCAACTCTCCTGCTTAATTATTCTCATTCTGGGCATTCTCAGAAAAAGAGGATATAATTAAGTTGAGTATTTCTCCTTTCTCAAAGATTATACCACTTCAGATGGTGAATAAGGGGTTAACGGATGGTGTGGTGGTATGGTTAGGGAGTTTGCTACATGACTTGCTGCCTTCAAAAATACTTTGTTTTATGTGTACTATACATATTTCATTCCCATTCTCTTTAAGGATGATTCAGAAAATGGAAGTATTTCATCATTTTCAGCTGCTCATATTCAATATTCAGTGCTCAGTGGTTTTCAGCACTCTCAGTAATTCTGATATGTTTTTCATAGACGTGAAGGATTACATAACAACAGACTAGAGGAGATGCAGATAAACAGTCTCACCAAAGTGGAAAACATGGGCAGTGTTTTACTAAATCCATTATAAATACATCTGTAGTGCAAGTAGCTCCTCAAATTTGGTATAATTTTAAAAAAGCTTTGTTAAACACCTTTCTGTTGTAAGAAAGGTGCTTAATAAAGTTTGTTAGCCATATTAGGTAGCAGTTATGTTTAAAGACTCTCTAATACTAGAAAAACTAAAATGTATACTTCCAGACATCCACAATGCAGAGATTCTTATCACTCACCTCCTACTAAATCCTCACAAAAACATAATTATCATAGCTGCATACCTGCCCCCCCCCCCCAGCAACAACCTTCCCAGCATTGAACTTCTCATGTCATGGTCTGCCTACACATTTAATCAAGAAACTATCATCCTAGGTGACTTTAACCTCGACTGGCTGTCCTGCTCCTCAGACTCCCCTACTAATTTTCTTAACTTGTACAATTTCTCACAAGTTATAAACTGTCCCACTTGCACTGACAAACACACTAAAAAAGAGTCACTACTGGACTGGATATTAACTAACAAGCCAATCCTGAGTGACCAAGCCAGCTGCCTTCCTATCATTCTTAGTGACCATGCCCATATATTTCTACTTAGAAAAAGAACTCAAGCTCAATCTGAAAATCCTTTAAAGTACATCCATGGTAAGAAACTTTTCTCACCTGAACTATTTAATCTAGTACTAAAACATTGTGACTGGTCCCCTTTAAAAAGCCTAAACCTGGACCTTGCAGTTGAATTTTTTAACAACAGATTTCTTGAAATACTAAATAGCCTAGCCTCCACCAGGAAAATATTCCCCAAATCCAAACAACTACCATGGCTTTCCCATGATACTAAATAACTGATTAAACAAAGGGACAGAGCCAGGGTCCTATACCTATCACCATAAAACAAATCTGACCTCACTTCTTATCAGCAGTTAAGAAACCAAACTAAGAATAAAATTAGCAGTGAAAAAAAAAATTACTTCCAAACCTCTCAACAAAAGTACCTACACAACCCACAAAAATTCTGGAAAACAGTTAACTTCCTCCTCAACCCTCGTAAATCTTCCAACCCCTCTCCTTCCACAGCCAATACCTCCATACCCTTAGCCTCACAGTTCATCTCACATTTTATTAACTCCATCTCCTCTCTCCTTGACAACCACAAACAACTGCCTCTCACACTCCCTCCATTGGCTCAAATTCCACTAACTCCTTCTCCTTTAAACCACTTCAAACATCCTACATTAAAAAGCTCCTAAGTAAACTAATACCTTGCTGCCTGGCTGCTGCTCAACTACCAAAGTCCTAAAAATTGCTTCTCCATGTATTGCGTATCCTATATATTAATCAATCACTCAGTCTTTGAACAATATGTGCCCCTCCTCTGGAAAGTCACTCATGTCATCCCCCTCCACAAAGGCAGCCCCTCTAGTGACATCTCTAACTACCACCCCATAGCTATCCTCCCACCCATAGCCAAAATCCTAAAGAAATATATTCACCTATGACTCCTGAACCACCTTACCTCTAACAACCTTCTATCTAATACTCAGTACGGCTTTAGACCCCAGTATAACACAAACACAGCCTTGTTATCCTTCATCAATACTATTCACCACCTTATGAACAATGGACAACTAGTCTCTGCAATTTTCCTGGACATGTCAAAAGACTTTGACACCATTTCCCACCAACTACTACATAATAATAAACTCGCTACGTACAATCTCAGTCCAGCTTCCCTGTCATGGTTTCTCTGTTATCTATCAAACTGTCAACAGGCTACTAAATGGGAGAACAAACTCTCCCCTTACTGGCAGTATCCAATGGTGTACCCCAAGTTTCTATACTTGGCCCCTCCTCTTCATCATATTTACTCATAACCTTAATACAGCAATCCGATTTACCTCAATCATCCAATATGCAGATGATACATCTCTTATCTGCTCCCCCCTTCCCCACAGAAACTACAAGAAAAAATGCAAAAAGCTTTCCAAGAAATTGAAATTTTCCTATCCACCTATCAACTCATTCTAAACCCAAACAAGACTAAATTAATAATCTTTACAAACAAAACTACCAAGTCCAACTACCTACGGCTCTCTAGCCACTCCTCAAATGGTACCAAAATAAAACCCTACTAATCAGGCCAAAATCCTAGGTATTACAATAGATGATCATCTCATATTTGATATTCACATTTCCCTAACTGTCAAAAAAGTCAGTTCTAAACTCAGTGCTCTTTACAGAGCCAAATCCTAACTAACACCCCAAGCCAGGCTAGCCACAGCTAGATCAAAACTTCTTTCTACACTTCTCTACTGCTGTCACATATTCACCAATTTAAGCAAGGCCGACCTGCAAAACCTTGAAATCGTGCTACAACAAAATTGCAAAGTTTGCCACTAATCATCACCATAAAGCCCATCATTGTTCCGCTGTACTACAACTTAACTGGCTAGAACTTTTAAAGCTGTTACCCTTAAACCAACTTGCAAGCACCCACAAAATCATTCGTAACCCTCATATCTGCCCCACAATTTCAACCCTTTTTCAACTACAGATACATTGCAGGTCCCTTAGGTCTTCCAATAGGCCACTGCTCAAAATATCACAATCACATAACTACCATGGTGAAAATAAAATAGTTAAGTCCTGGAATGCTCTTCCACCAAGCATACAAAGAACCCATGGCTACTCTTCATTTAAAACAAAAATAAAATAATATCTTAAAAGCAACTGGCTATGCCCCTGTAGCCCCCCCTGGATAACTCCTCTCTCCTACTAATTTCCTCTCCTATGCTCATTTCACCTTTTCAGCTCAGTTGCTATTTTTCATTTTTTTAATTCAGTGTTACAGCTGATTGTTTCCTCACTGTTTATTGCACTGTAAGTTGTCAGTATTCCAAAATGTCAGTGTTTTAACATTCTAAATCACTGTGTACACACGCCTTGTCAGTTAGGTTTGGTTGTTGCCTGTTTCACTCTTTTTATATCTACAGTATATCCTGGTGGTTTACATTTCGAATTTTGTAGCTATGATGTAAGAATATTAACTAGTCTTTTGTTTATTGCATATAATTTGTATTATATATTTTTTATTCTTTTTGATGTAATTTTTGTATTTTTATCTGTCTTGTTTTTTCTGGAGCTTTTCTCCCTGGGTCTCCGCTGAAAACGGGCTACCAGCCCAGTCAGACACTACCCGGTAAACAAATGTAAAGTAAAATAAATAAAATAAAATAAATAAAATATTTCATTGCTGTTGTGCTCTAGTTTTGTACTAAACAGCAGTCTGTGACCACCACCCCAGAATAGCACGACAAATCTAAAATTTCTTAAATACTGCAAAAGAATTCTGACTGTCACACTTTGTTTTTGGTTTTGGTTTTGGTTTTAAAGGGTTAAACTGGTTACAAGAACATAAATACATTTTGCTTCTGTCCTATTTTTGCATCTCAGCTCTAAATGTTTTGTATTTTTCAAAGCTAATAATGACTTTGCACTCTATACTTTGTTAAAGTTCCATGTACTGCAGAGAATTGTGTTTGGGTTGTCCTGGTCATACCACTAGTTTTGTGCTCTTGAAATGAATGTCAATATTTACTTTTTGAGTTTTGGGTGACTCTACTCCTGAAGTGAATTTTGTTTAGGTAAATGCTAGGCAATTGGTCTGCAGGCCATTACAATCCTATCTAATAACTCATATTCCGAAGTTCCTTCAAGCCTCACTGAGGGCAATACAAGATAGATGGGGCAAAAATTAAGACTGTCCATCTAATTATCTTTACTTTGAAGGTTCAAGGGTGTTATTCTGCTTGACATGTAGTGGAAGCTTGTTCCAGAGGTTTGGCAAATGTTGGGATGACTCTATCATGCCATCTTGTCTTATTTGTTAACCGGTTTATTTGAGAAACTAACTATTTACTGTGTGAAGGAATAGGTGGTCTAAGAGGGCTGGATCTTTCATGGCTTGAAGGCTAGATACAGTTCTCCTTTAAAGAGTGGGCAAGAGACTGAGTACAGAGAGAGTGATTTTTCACACCACTGATCTTTTTGGTTAGGAATCTCTGAGGCCTTTCAGATTGAATGATTTGCTTAGACAAATGCATTTCAAAAGGGGTATTATATTCGATAATGGGTCTGATGAGATGTTTAATATTAAGTCTGTAACTACAATATTTAAAGGACATATAGTATTTTAATGTATTGTATTGTTTTATATTGTAGTAGTTCTTTAAGGATTTAAAATTGAGGTCATTGGAGTTCTGTCATCTGATTGGTATGTATGTTATATGTGTTTGTATTTTTTTAATGAATTTATCTGATGAATTCCTAAGCAATGTTGGATGAAAGCACTTATTGTGCATAAAAGTAGTGTTGTATTATTAGTTGACTGGGCCTGCCTTTGTTTAGTATGTTTTGTGCAGTTTGTTTTTAGATACATTTACTTTTTTATGGCCGCCATGTCATCTGGTGGAAATGGCAGTTTCCAGTCTCTTTTTTCTCTTTTTTTTTCTAATGGTGCCTTTGATGAGTTGAATCATTCTGTTGGCAATCTTACATTGCTGATTCAACAGCTTACACAGCATTTGGCTTTTGAAACACCAGCTTGTGGAAATCGAGTTGCCCAAAATTCATACTCCTTTGAGGCTGATGATAATAATGTTTGGGTAAGAATTACAGGGAGCCTTTGAATGCGTTCGTAGTGGTATGGACTTTGAGAGACACCACGCTTCTACTAAACTGTCGGATACAGCTCCAAACCCAGTGAATGGCTTCAAAAGCAGATGAAATTTCCAAGTACTGAATGGCAGACTATTGGCACAGCAGGTTCATCATTGTAAATTAATTAAGTTTCAGAAGTTGCAGGCTGAAATTGTATACCTCATTGAATCCATTACAGCTAATAGAGTAGCAAAAGGGCTTCATTCTTGGAAGTTCCCTACAGAGCTGCAAAATAATTTTTCTTTGCGTCATGATTTGTTGCAGCTCTTTGATTGCCATGGTTGTGAGCTGATGGAGCTACTTGTTAAACATAATCAAGTTTATATGGATCAACTCTGTGTAAAGATTACAGTTCTAGATTAATCAGTTACCAAGGACTTATTGTATGATCAGTATAAAGTCCAACATTTGCATGTTTTTATAATGTTGGTTGTGAATGTGAAATTACTAAGGAACGTAAATAAAAACAAAAAACAACTGAATGCAAGAGGATTGATTATCTTAATAACAGAGCATATCCCAGTCCTCCTCACTCTCATGGGCATGTTGGACAGCATGTAACTCAGGGGCAGATGGAATTATCTTTTTCAAATTAAGTTGGCAATGTAAATCCCCTTTGGAGTTTCCCCCTTTACAGCAATCAGAGTGGATAAAGACACAGGGGAATCAGCCATAAGACACCAGCCTAGGAGGTGATGGCCTCATGGTCGGATCTACCCCTAGTATCAGAGAACTTAGTACAGTAAAGGCAGAATCAACCACAGCAGCGGAAGAGGTAGAGAAGATAAGTTGTATAATTTGTAGCCCGAATGTATTTTTTGAGTCAAACGTACATGAGACATTGCTACCAATGCTGCAGAAGATTTTAAAATGTACAACTTTAGTTCTTATAGGGTCAATGAGGCTCATGCAGAGCTTTTTTTCAGAAGGCCTTTCATTTGTACCAACTAAAAGAACTGCCATTGCAGACATTCTTAGTGACTTAAAACATGTTAGAAAGTCGAATTTGAAATTAATTATGGATATGAATAGTACCATTTCTATGGATTGTAGATTGTCTAGTAGTTACAATCCCCTTACCTGATGTTGCAGATTTATGAGAACATTTGTGAATTGGATATAAGATTTATATCAAAATATCAGGCTGACAATAATTGTTATAATACAACAAAGCAGCAGTATGAGATTTTGGAACAATTACATATGTCCACTGATGTAAGAATTATGAAACCGGACAAGGGAGGGGGGCTTGTTATTATGGACAAGTTTGACTATGTACAAAAGATGTTTAATATTTTGTTTGATGTGTATAGGGAAGTTTCCCTGAATTAAGTTAATATTTCCTATAGGAAGATTGATAATTTGTTATATGATATGCTTATGCAAAACTAGATTACTTTTGATGAATATAAGTATTTATGTATAAAAAGAAATCTAATTCTCACTGTGCATAGTATGCCTAAGTTACGTAAGAACCGAAATGATCCACCTCTTAGACCTATAGTAGATGCTAGCTGCTCTAAAACATACCCCACTGCTAAATTTTAGATTATGAGTTGAAATCATCAGATTATAAAATAGATTATTTATGTAAAGATTTGTTGGATGTTTTGAGTGAGCATCAATAGATTTGTTATAAAGATGGTGTAGTATTTTTGACCATTGTTGGTAAAGATTTATTCATAATCATCCCACATACTGTTGGTATTGAATGTTTTTTGAGTTTTTAGGGCATTGTAGTGAGTTTTCACTGGAAAAATCAATGTGTATGTTCAGCTTATTGAAATTATGATTAAAATAATTATATTTGGGTTGAGGGTCAACTTTTCCAGCAGACAAAGGGTGACGCTATGGGTGCTGCCTGTGGTCCTTTGTCTTCAAACTTTATTATGCTAGAAAGGGAAAGGAATTTTACTTTTAATATGCTTATATACCATGTTTTTGAATGATATTTTTGTCATTTGGATGGATGATGTGCATAAGGTCCCATAATATATAGAATATATAAATAATACTACTAGTTTTTTTGACTGTACATATAATTTAGGGAAGATGGATACTGCATACTTGGATATAACGTTAACACATTTAACAGGCTGATTTCAGAAGTATATAGAAAGCGAACATATTCTAATGCTTTCTGCATTATTCCAGTTGCCATCCCATATCCCAAAATAGAGTGGTGGTTAAGGGTAGTTTGTCCACACAGCTCGTATGGTACCAATGTTTGAAGATTTTATAAAAGAATGCAATTTATTGAGAAGTATGTTTCTCAGTAGAGGTTATCCTACAGAATTTGTGGACAATCTAAAGGATGAAGTGGTTAGCGAACTGCATATTGTTTTTTATTTACCAGTATTAATGGGAGAGAATGCTAAGAATGAAAAAAATCTTCCAATTATTGATGTGGGAGTCAGCACTAGTATGTTGGATAGAGGTGATTCTTTGATTATTGATCATGCAGCATTCAAATTTGACATTGGTTGTGATACTTCATTAATTATTACATATTCATTGGATAGTGAATCCATTTGGGGGGTTATTGATAAAAATCAGAATTTGATTGTTGACAATATAGATGTAAGTAAACAGTTGGCAAATAAACCTCATTTTATCTATAAAAAAGGTAAAAGTCTAAAAGATATTCATGAGGGTATCAAAATAATCAATAATAATTAGATGAGTAGAATGTCCAAGTGTGGGAATTGTAATTATTTAATATGGGTGACATTGTTACCATTCAAAATCATACAATTAAAGCTTCAGGGAGATGTAATTTTAATATACAAGGTGGAGTTTATGTTGTCCTCTGGCAGCAATGCCCAGGGTTCTATGCGGGTAAAACAGAATGGAAAATTAAAGGGAGGGTATATGAATATATGTATGATGTCAAAAAATGTAAAACTACAAATGCTTTGTATAGAGACTTTAACTCATTTCCTATACATTGTTTTTTGTTTTGGAGAAGGTTGAACATAATCCGAGAGGAAGTTCCTGGAGTTTGATGTTAGAGAAAAGAGAATTATTTTGGCAGCTTAGTTTAAATGCAGGGGGCTTTCTGGGGTTAAATAAATCATCATCTCTTACATACCTCTTAAAATTAAAAACATATCATAGATAGTTAATTATTCATTAACAATTATGGTTTTGTGTACATATTTAATATTAACTTTGTAACTACAATATTTAAAGAAGATTATAGTATTTTAATGTATTGTATTACGTTACGAAATAAGTTATATGGTAGTTGTAGTTCTTTAAGGATTTAAAACTGAGTTCATTGGAGTTATGTCATGTGATTGGTATGTATGTTATGTAAGTGTTTGCATTTTTAATGAGTTTATCTGATGAAGTCCTAAGCATTGTTGGACAAAAGCAGTTATGCATAAAAGTAATGTTTTATTATGAGTTTTCCGAGTCTGCCTTTGTTTGTTTTGTTTTGTGCAGTTTGTTTTTTTTTTGGTACGTTTACAAGATAGAAATTTCAGCAGAAGGAAGATTAGTGAGTAGAATAAAATGAAAATGGAGTTTAAAAACATGATGGAAGTTAGAAAGATATGTAAAATAAGGAATAGGAATTATTTAGTTGGGTTGACAAAGGCTTATACAATGAGAAGATGAACAGCTGCAGAGTGCTGAAAGGAAAATAAAGGAATATTTGGAGTTTAGAAAGGCTGCTGTTAAGCAAGTATTTTTTGATAACATCTCCAAAGCAAAAAAAAAATTTAGCACAATGATTAATGGGAAAAGGGGGTTATGGACTTAAGCAATAAAAAGAGGAAGGTTTGTTACAAAACTTGGTTTGCTATCAAAATGTGGATGGTGCAGTTGTGTAGCAGTAGTATTGCCACCTCACAGCAAGAGGTTCTCCGGTTCGATTCTCAGCTGGGGTACCTTCTGTGTGGAGTCTGCATGTCCTCCCTGTATTTGTGTGGGTTTCCTCTGTGTGCTGTGGTTTCCTCCCATGTTTCAAAGACATGCATCTAGAGCGTTTCTCTCCGGGCCTCTGCTGAAAATTGGCTTTGTTCCAAGTCGGACTTTCCTGGTAAACAAATGTTAAGTAAGTAAATAAATGAATGAATGAATAAATAAAAATTTGGGGCAGCACTTACATGGAACTGGGGCCGAATGTGTGTTTTCCAGTTTTCATAATGCTGATGTGGAAATGTTTGAATCTTCATTAGCGAATGGTTGTGTGCATTTGCTAATGCAAGATTGACGTTCTGATAACAGATAGCACTTCAGTGGGGAATGGGAAATTTACTCTTTTTCTCACTGTAGTATGATCTTGCAGTTGGAATATATGATATTCAGAGGGTGTGGGGGTGGCTTGCCCCCCTGCAAAAACATTACCTGTAACACAGAATTTTGACATTGGAACTTCTGGTGTTCAAATGTCGATTCTGTGGTTATTATTTTTGTATTACCAAATTCGGATAATGAATTTGATCAAAAAGTGGAAAATTGTTTTTATTTTTCACATTTTGATAGTAAACCACAAAACGTAGGTAGTGTATAACAAGAAAACAAATCAGAAGTCTTGTAGAAGTATTAGAGATATTTCAGAAATTTTATGAAAATTTGTATAAAGTAGAGGAATGTGGAAATGAAGAAAAAGAACAAATGGGCGTATTTATGGAATACTTAATTATGCTACTGTTAGAGGAAGATGAGCCTCAATAATTAATAGCTGGGGCAGGAAGAGATGAGGTAAAAATGGTGATGTATACTCAATAGAGAATTCTTCAGGAACAGACTCTATTCCTGTGGAAATTTTTTAAGTTAGGAGAGAAGAAAGTGAGACATATCTTGAAGGCCTTGTTTACAATATTTTAAGAGGAGGTGAAGTACCAGCATCTTGGAAGAAAGCTATAATAATTATGTTGCCCAAAGAAGGTAAAGACCCTTCAGACTCAGTTTCATATAGACCCATTTCAATTTTAAACCAAGATTATAATGTGTTTATGTCTAGACTGCTAAGAGAGTGGTAATGGTGTTGCCAAAATTCACAGATATGGATCAATCCATCCAATCAATCCATGTTTGTGGATGGGAGGCAAACCTTTGACAACATTAATACAGCAATGATTATCCAGAGGAAAGCAGAGGGAATGAAAATGCAGCTATTGTTGGTGGTTTTTGATGCAGAGAAAGCATTTAGTAAAAGCTGGGATTTTATGAGTAGATCAATGGCAGCATTTGTTTTCCCTGATAGAATAATAGAGTTAATAAGGAGGATATGTAAAGGGTTGGTGGCAAGAATTAATGTAGGAGAGTTCTTCACCAACAGTTAGTGTTTCAGTTGAGGAACCAGGCAAGAGTGTCCTCTTTCCTTTTTATTATTTGCTTTATCTTTCGAACCTTTAGCAAAGAAAATAAAAGACTCACAAATTCAAGGATATAATTGGTATTATAATCAAGATAAGTTAGATTTATTTGCAAATTGTATTATTTTGTATTTGATAAATACAGAAAAAGACACTTGGGGTTGTAGAACATTTTGACACAGTTTCAAGTATTTGTAGGATATAAAATAAATGAAGATAAAAAGGGCTATTCTAGTAAACTATGTACCTAAACATGGATTGCTTCAGCAGTACCCATATTTATTAAGCCATGATAAAAAGTACATTTTTAGGTGTAATGAATAAAATAAATTATTTTACGGCAGCTAAGAATATGTGAAAACAGATGAAACAAAAGGTAATACAAACATTGAGAAACTGGAAGCTCTTGTTTATGGAAAGGGATAGTGAAATCAAGTGATAAATTAATTTAGTCCCTTTAAATACTGGTCAGGTGTATTTTTATCAACCAGAGGAGAAGTTGTGAATGAAAGTTAATAAAGAATTAATGGAATTTATATAGGAGGGGAGGGGAAGAGGGCAAAAGTTAAGTGGGATAAGTTGATTCTTCCTGTAGATCAAAGTGGGTTAGGGTTACCTGATTTGAAGGGATACTTTGAACTACTAAGTTAAAATTAATATATGTAACAAAAGCAGAAGTTTAGAAATCTGAGTAGAAATGGATGATGACAGTAGTCAAACTGAAGGGAGTGTTCAAGAAATAAGGAGACAGTAGGATTTTGGATGCAGGTCCTTAAGGAGAATAAAAACAACCATAGAGAATACTATTTTTAAATAATTGCAGAGTATTCTAAGAACTAAGTCAACAAAGGAATAGAGAAAGGAAATTTTACCAATAGGGATGACTTCAAGTAGTGGTATAGAAAATATGCAAGGGGCTAGATTTTATCGGAGGAAATTGGCAAAGGAAGCAAGGTATAGGGAGTAAATAATAAAAGTTGCCACTTTTTATTGTATCCCCAAAGTACATAAAAATAATATAGATCCCCAGTAGATATATTATTTTTGCTTGTCTATTATCTCAATAATTTATTCATTTTTGCACGAATATTTGTACACAAATATTACTAAACGACTATTGTAATTAGACATACTGGAGATTTTTTAGATAGAATACATGATCTTGTTTAGAATGAAGAAATGTATGGGATACCACTGGATGTAAAAATTGTTATACTTGTATAAGTTGGATTCTGTGTGTTTGGTCTATGATTGCTTTGGTTGATAGGTGGAAGTGTAGGATTTTTTAGTGGAATTTCCACGTCCAGTTTATCAAACAGATGTTTTGTTGTGTGCGTGGGTCTGTGTATGTGTGTTTCATCAAAACAAGTAAGTGGGATGTGTAGTAGGTGTCTGTATGTGTGTTTGTGAATGTATATAGGGTAGGGTTACAGTGTGGGTTAGGTAAGGGGATCAGTTAAGTGTGTGTGATTGTGAGTATTTAGGATTAGAGTCTTGATTAGGTTAGGGGATAGATTTAGAGTATATGTGTGCATGAGTGTGTGTGAGTGAGTGAGTATGTGTGTGTGTGTGTGTGTGTGTGTGTGTGTGTGTGTGTGTGTGTGTGTGTATATATGTATGGTGAGTGTCCAAGCTGTCTTGTGTAGTAGTAGTGTTATGGGAAGAGCTTTTAATTTAAGATGCAGATTAGGGACAGAGTTAGGGTTAGGAAAAGCATGTATTACTAATGTGGAGCAGGGGAGTGAAAAGCTTTTCATAAAATTACTGCTATTTTGAGCTGAATGTGCTTGGTTTTGGATAGTGCATCAGAAAGGAAATATGTTTCCTTTTTGAGTGTACTGTATGGCGATGTGTTGTATTTATGATATAATTGTTTGATGTGTCAGTTGTTGTTTTTTTTTTTACCAAGTCACATGGCAACCAATCATTATATAATGTATTAGTAATATTCATGGTATCAATGCTCTAAATTATTATTTGAGCAACAGTCCCATAACTTGTTAAATTAAATTATCATTTTAATTTATTTCTGTTTGACTAATTATTGTACTTTTAATTAAGATTTTTTTTCCGTGTAAAATTAAACATATTGCCATGCAGCAGCCTTTGCCCCCATGTATGCTAACTTAGTAATGGGACTGTTTGAAGCAGAATATATGCATGGGCACCATTTTATGAATAATTAAGTTTTTAAATATTTTAGATATACAGATGATTTCATATTTATTTGGCAGGGTGGTAAAAATGTGTAAATCAGTTTATTGAATATTTATAAGATAATAGTTTTGTTTTTGAGGATGGTAACATGGATAGGAGTACATATTTTTAGATTTAGAACTTCATGGACTGATCAGTGGTAACATTAAGACCATTGTACACAGAAAACTAACTGCTAATGGTCAGTATTGTCATCCCCCACATTTACTTTCCTCCATTCTGTATGGGGAATTTTTAAGGTTACATAGACTTGTAGTGACCATATAGATTTTTTAAGGTAAGTGAGAAAAAAAACTGTCAAAATGTTTATTAATGGGAACTTTGAGAAAACATCTGTTGTGGAGTCCTATTATAAAGTTTTGAATCTGTCTCAAAACAGATTAATTAATTTTTATATGAAAAATAAATGTGAGAAGAAAGGTGGATTGTGTAGTTTAGATAAACTGGATATTTATTTTGTCACTACATATAATTTATTTTCAGAGAAATTAATAGAATTGGTTTCATGTTATTGGAAGTTTTTAATTAAAGACAACATTTTTTAATAACGTTATATGATTTCCCCTAATTTGCATGTAAACAGTGCCATAATAAAGGTGATAGGATAGTACATAGCTTTTATAAACACACCGGAGTTTAAATAAGTATTAATGCAAATGTTAATTACAATATGTATGTATATATATATATATATATATATATATATATATATATATATATATATACACACACACACTTTTCCTTACCCTGGCTCATGTATTGTCTGTAAATATGTTATTAATAGTTTTGGGAATATGAATGGTTTAAGAATTATACCTAATGGCAAATATTGTTTTACTACTGAAGGTATTGTTGATGATCTAAGTGCCTGTGTGATTTTAATGTATATAAGGAAAAACAAAGTACCTTTAAAATACATTGCAAGAACACATGGAGGACATTAAGAATGGTAGGACAGAGAGCTCTGTGGCTGTACATGTTTAGGAATTTCACAGCAGTAATTTTGAATTACTTAAGGCTACAGTTCTTAAATAGTTAATATTAAATTTGAGGAAAGCAAGAAATTAAATGATGAACTTTTATATAATGAATTTATTTATATTATTTCCTGGCAGGTTAAATATGAATTGTAATTGGAAGTAACATTTAAATTTTTGTTGATTGTTTAATTGATTGCTTATAATAATTGTCCTGTTTAATGTATTTATATGGTGGTAACTGTGAAGTTATTTTTTAATGAACTCCTCTAAAAGCTTTGCCAAGGAGCTAGAGGGTTTAATAAAGTTGGATTTTTGGGGGTGGGATCTGTTGCCATTTGTTGTATTACTTTTCCTTTTTTTCATTTGTGGTATTTTATAGGACATAAATAACTCTGGAAGGAAAGGTAGTAGAATGGGATGAGGTTAGAGCCTGCCTTCCCAACTAGGGATTATAAGCAGAATATAGGCAAAGAGAAAGGGATAGGGACGTGTAAGGGAAAACCAGCTCTGGTAGAGTTTTTTTAGTTGAGTCAAGAACAGAAACTGCTGTTAAAAAGGAATAATTAGTACAGCATAGCAAATATTGCATAATAACTATGTGAATCAATAATAGAAGGTTAGAAATGATTGGGAAAAGAGAATATAAATGCTGTTTATAAAGAAACAATAGGAGGGCATCTGTATGACTTCTGAGTAAGTCGTTTAATCCAGAACATTTAGGATATTTGCATGGAAGTGTTTGCTAAAATATTTTATACCCCAAGTAGACTTCAGAGATTTTTTATGCTGGTAGATAACAAATACTGGAGTTGTGATGGGAAAGAGACAGGTAATTGAGAAAAAATTTTGTGTGAATATAATGAGTTAGCAGATTTTAAAACTCTTTACAGAGTACTTTGTCGGAAATATTGGGAGAGCAAGTGATTGTAACCAAGAAAATTATACTTTTGTGCTGGGATATAAGATCTGAATTGCCCAGATATAGTAAGGCCTTATTAATTGTAATGCCATTGGCTACCAAATAAAAAAAAAAAACAGTTACTAGAAAATGGAAATCAAAATCAAAACCAATTGTAATTGAAGTATAAAATACTGATCATGAGGTAAAAGATCTGAAGTTGGGAGCTTTAGAAAAGTGAAGGTGCAAATTACATTGAAATAAATGGAATTTGTGGGAACAAACTCCCTCTCCATCTTGGATCCAACTTTTCCTTTCCCTGTCTTAAAAAGGAGCTTAAATCCCACCTACTAAACTTGAAATTATGCCGTTGCCTTGACCACATGTAGTCTTTGTCCTACTGCATAATCTGTTGCATCTCCTTTCTTTCTCTTTTAGTAACTTCTGTTTAAACTAACCTCCTAATACCCTCAGCTCTACTACTATAGCCCCTCCTTTCTTTCCTCCCTACCATTCTCCACACTATTCCCCCCCCACTGCCTATCAATGTCCGTACATTTTCCTTCTTTTGAACAACGATTATCCTTTTGTTTTTACTGTTATGTGTAGTAAATTTAGACCACTGCTATAAGTGCAAACTTTAATGTTTATAATTTTTTCTTTTGTTTTTCTTTTTATAATTAATTCCATATTTGCATTATTTTTAATAGTTTTTGTCCTATATGTTTTATCTTTGCTAATGTTTGCTGGGGCTCTTTCCCCTTGGGTCTCCACTGAAAATGGGTTGCTTACTATCAGTGCAATGCAAGTAGTTAATCACCTTTTCTTTTTTACAATTTTGTATTGTGATTATTATTTAATATTTGTATATTGTCCCTTTATCTTTACTTATGTTTGCTGGGGCTTTTCTGCTCGGGTCTCCACTGAAAATGGGTTTGTTTGCAAACTCAATTGGACTGGGTTGGAGTTTGGCATAATAATTATGGGATTTAGCTTATGAGCACAAGGTACAGAGTTTGATTCTCACATAAGGTAATTTGCTAGGCTCAAAATGGCCCTAAAGGGCAGCTGTCCTAATACTAATCTATGAACCTATGAACCTATCAGACCAATCCAGTTTACAAATGTGAAATAAATAAATAAAAATTAAATAATACGTGCAGAACAGTGTTCTGGAGAAGGGCTGAAGTTTGAGAGAAGGTAAGAGTTGCGTAATTTATGTAATGTTGGAGTGAATGAACATTTGTTAAAGAAAACATATATATTGCATGAAAGCATCAATGGGAAATGTTGCTTTTTGTCTCTTACTGTATTTGTACTTTTGTCATTTCTTAAAATGTGTTTATTTAATAAAGGTGTCAAAAAAAGTTGGAACGCCATCTCCTATTTCCCTGTGACTAACAGGAAACTGGGCATTAACATAATTTGTATATTCTGTTGCTCCTCGTTCTTGTTCAAGATATGTAATAGGTCCACCTATTAACCGAAGGTGCATGACACATTATTAGTGTGTTTCCATAATAACCTGCACAACTACTTGATGCTTTCTTTTGGGCAGCTTTCATGATATACAGGTATGACTTTTGATTCTTTAAAATTTTTAGAATTGCTTTTGACTGTTTCACTTTTCTGTATGTGTGTGCATGTGTATATAGTCATGGTGCAGCTACAGCCAGTGTGTCCACCATTATGTTATGCTATGCAGTGTGCAACATATCAGTACTGTGCTAACTGTCTTCTAGAGTGCATTTTGCACTGCACCACCAGTGGCATCCTGGCAATGGAGGTGCATATTTAGGTTTAGCAAACATGTGCGCAAAGATGTTGTGATTCTTAGTGGACAGTGCTTTTGCCTTTTCTGTCTTTATTGCTGGCTACCCCACTGGTGTGAGCAGCTGTAGCAATGCATGCCCTGTCAAGCACCCACTTGATATGCTTCCATTTTAGAAAACTCTCCAGCTACATAGTAGTGTCCGAGGTACTATTTGATGACATGGTATGGGTACTGAAAATGAATCCTTAGTCATCAGATGCCATCTGCTTACTAAGTGAGTGAAACGTGTCTGTTTTAGTTGGACAGTGCATCATGAATGCCTGATACTTATGCTAATAAGTGTGTGCACCCGTGCACCCTGTGCTTTTATGATGTCAACTTTATCTGTGATGTGATGAAACTCCCGTGCTGCAGTTAACCTCAGCCAGAGTTCTGGACTGTTAAACTGTATTTCCTATATTGATAACTATGCATTGTAGGAAATGATCCAGGATCTCACTTGCGGATGCCTGCAGTATGTCCATGGTATTCTGTGCAGACAATTGCAATGTATCTCTTGCTAGAATGATGGCTGCTGTCTTGACTTTGGTCTGCAGCAGTATGGGAAATCCATGTTTGTGTATGTGCATTCAAATCACATCACATTTTGCACAACCTGTTTGCTGTATGAGCACCTGGCTAATATATTTTATATGATTTCAGTGTGATGACTGCATTATACTATGCATAGGTACTGTACCAGTGCAGTCTGTTTGACTATCACTTTCATTGGTAAACCAGTGGATCAGGTTGTGTGACTACTGCCATTACTACCATGATTTAAAGGGGGCTTAGTTAACTTTATTAATGGTTTCCCTTGGGGTAGTCAGGCTATGGCTTTGCTTCCTATTTATGTCCCCTTGGTACACCTTTCAGCATCTCTGCCTCAAGCACTATATGAGATGCAATTGATTGAACAGTACTGCACTCAGTCTCATTTCCATGGTGGTGCCATGGGTGATTTTTACCCCTTGTGGTCTAAGTTTCTTCAGTCCCTCTTTCATTATCTTTGAATTCTATAGATGGCTTTGCACCCCCCCCTTCTTCTCCACACTGGCACTCCACATTATGGACAATATCTCTGAATCCAATACTTTTTGTACCAGCACACGTATGCATTCTGGTTTTGTTTCCAAAATGTACTACCTTTCTTCGTTTATATAAATAGACACAAATCCCAGGACATACTAAAACACAGATTTGTTTGTTTTATGTAAGAAAACAGATTAATTTTCCTTTTACATAATTGGATGCTTGATAAAGAAATCGCTATGTTAATTTGTTTTAATAATCAGATATAATTTTGCCTATTTTAAATCAAAACCTCTTTAGATTGTTCTTGCTCTTATGTGAAAATTGTTTAATACTGTCCATTTTAAATAGCAATTACACATGTTTTTTATATTTATATTTTCTGCAGTTTGGATACTGATACTACTATTTCCCACATGAATAATGGTGTACAATTGCTTTCTTTTCACTGATGGTAATGCAGCTATACACTATACTTATCTGTAAATAGCCTCACAACCCTGGCCATATGTCTCGTTTACTGATTATAGACTTAACCTAGTATGTTGCTATGCTTATGCCAACTGAGTAATTGTTTTTGTATTCATACTTATCATGTATTACTATGCTATTACTTAAATAATTGTTGTGCTTTTATTCATAACTCTGAATATGTCACTGTTAAGATGAATCTACTCCCTCGTGACCTCAAGGACTTTAGCATGTCAGGCCAGTCTGTTAAGAACTGCTTAAATTCTTGCAAATACATATTCATTAACTCAGCAATGGTGTCCATCCACTTAAACCCCTGCTACCCCCTTCTTCTTTTGCTTTTTCCTAGCATCAGTGTCTTTTCTGGTATATATACTGTTACTTATCAAAGAATTGTTTTGTTTTCATTCATAATTCTGTTTCTTATACAAAATGATTTCCTTTTTGGCCAGAGTCTTGACTGTAAAATGTCCTAAGACTGACTCAACTCTCCAACTAAAGAGCTAGTATAAATAAATAAATAAATTGTTGCATTACTTAACTAATAAGTCTGTTTGACAAGCAAATTTTGCTTTCTTTTTATCTTCGAAAAATGCGTACACACTTGTATTCAAAATCTACTGTTGTCTTTAAAATCAGTTAGTTTACCCAAATCACAACACTGTAAGTAGTTTTATACTGTGTTTTACATGATCACTTATAGGTCCCTTCACTCAATATTTTAATCATACATCCCGTAATCGACCATCTTGGTCATCAGTACATTTTCTTCTCTGCTACACCTCAACCTTTTTTTGTCTATTCAAATGACTTCTTCCGCCTGCTTAAATCAGAGATTGTCTTTGCATACATAGCCAATGTCATCACCAATTTGTTAAGCATATGCACAACAAACTTGTAGTGCATGGAATACCGCAATTGAGTTCTGAAATCAGGAAAAAGATAAACTTTTTAAGGATATTCCTAGCATGAGACCTGATCTTTAACAGTGATTAAGGTTGTTTAATAAAAGCTTGCTAAAGACACCTCTGGACAGTGCTGGTCAGCAAAGAACAGTAGCAGAAAGTATAACATCTTTTAAAAGCTGTCAGATGCTGTACACTGCCATACTTATAAACAAAAAATGTGGCAGAATGAAGAATTTAACAGCTTTTAAAGCTGATAGTTCAACAGATGAGTACTTAGTGCCTGCCTTTTGTCTGTTTCAGAGTACTAAGTGGTTTACCGACTTTCAAAATCTTTGAAAGATGGTAAATCACTTTGCGCTGCTACAATAATTTTTTTGTAACTAGTGAGTACATGGAGCAGATAAAACGTAATGCACTACAAGGAGTAACAATTGGGTCATTGATCATAACTCTTTATTGTGTGTTCTCGGCATAGATGCCAAGATTTACCTCTCAAGCTTCACTCTGAAAGTGAATTTCTTGGCATCCATGTTGCGAACACATTGTAAGATGGTTATGATTGGAGACCTGATCGTTATCCTCTATATCTTTTTCACAGTTTTGGAGTATAATCACAGAGCTCCATTCACTGCATTGCTTTGCACTGCAGAATACATAATAAATACAGACAAAACTCTGGTATGTTTTCTTTATTCACTGCTTCAAGTGTAACAGTGCTATTTTCTATGGGTTGCACATACTTTTAATATGCAACATCTATAAATTCCATAGCAGGACAAGAGTAAGTTACTGAACAAGTATCCCATACATATAACAAGTAATAATGTGACAGTAATGCAGGTAGGCATTTGCATGACAGTGAAATATAAATGAGTAACATCATATACTTTGAATCATTCCTGGACAAAATGAGCAAGGATTTAGGAATGAACAGGGTTACACATGCCTTGTATAACTATAAGGCATTTACATTTTACTTTATTTTATCTGCAAGATACAAAAAAAGTGTTTGACAGGATGTGGAATAACAGCCACTCAGGATTTATCCTGTACACCAAAGAACGGACCATACTTATGGCGTCATTTTGTGCTGTCTAACATTATGTACAATTTTTCCTGTTTCAGTCATTTTAGAAATGCCTACAAGTGAAAAGTTTATGTATGTGAATGGTATGTTTCTTTTTTTCCATCTGTTATACACCCTAGATCACTGTTCAGTGATATGACTGCAAACTGGCTGATTTTTAATATTGTTCATTTTGTGTGACTCTTTGCTGTATCCCTTACTAAAGTCTAGGTAAATCATGTCCATGATCTCTGTCTTACCTGCCATTTTGGGCACATAGTCCTATAAATCGTTCACCTTTGGCTGTGAATGCATGCTGCTTTTGATATTATGCTTCTGTGCTGTTCAGGTTTTTAAAAGTTTATTCCTTCAGAAGTGATTCTGTCATTTTTCTGTAACCGGTGACAAATCCTGGAAGTCTGCATTTGCCTTCATCTGCATTGTATATACATCTTTAATGAGGACTCTCATCTGCCATTTCTTGTATGGCACACTGCCCTTCTACCATTTGTCAAGAAAGGCATTAAGCTGTTTTCTTATGTCTTCCTTAGTTCTTTTAGACTACTGGTTTAAATCCCACCAGACATCATAGCACCTTCTTTGAGTTTTTGTTCTGCTAATCTTTCTTTGAGTGAGCGGTAAGAGCCCGGCTCCTGTCTTATTTGATACCTTTCCTTAGTCTGTGAGTATTTTACGTGTATTTTTTTTCCTTTTGAGTATTTTACGTGTATTTCTTTTCCTTTTTTTAGGTGTCCTGTATGGTGCGGTTACACTCATAATGGAAATGTGTCAGCGAAGCACAGATGCTCTAGCACACTTCAGAAAGGTAAGTAGAACAGCTGAAATGTGACATATGCTTTTGATTATGTGTTTATTTAAAAATAAGTCGCATAATCTCTGACTGATGAAACATCAATGAGCAAGAAACAGAGTGGAAGATCTCAGTGTTCTAATGTTTTGTTGTGTTGCAATCTTCATGCTCTTCTGTGCCTGAGACTTTTACTAAGTGCATAGAATCAGATGCACATCTTCTCTTTTTGTTGATGAGATAGATAGTTTGTTTGTCTTGGTGTCGGAGCATCTCTAACATTTGTCCTCAGAGTTTGCAATTTCATCAGCTGCTTGAAGTTAATTGTAATTTATATGATGTAACTGTTTATCCTTATGTAAAATAAGAATTAAGTCAGATTGTGCTTTTGTTTTCATAATACTAATCTTTGTTTCTCCGGGTTTTTGTGCAATTGATGGCATTTACTTCCTGCACATAGAGGACTGTGGTTGGATTTACAATCATAACTAACATGGATGCCAAGAAACTGACTTTACCACTGAAACTTGAGACTAATCTTGGCCTCCCTGTCAAGGACACGTAATAAGAGTGATGATAATAGAGACAAATTCATAATTATTTGTAGTACATAGAGATTTATCTGCTTCACGTACTACTTGTTACAGAAACAAGTGTAGATATGTGAAGTGTTTTACAGACTTTCAAATCATTTGAAAGCTGGTAAAACAGTGCTAATAAATAGATAGCAAGCTGAAATAAAGCTTCTGTGTGAAAAATGAATGGCTTTAAAAGCTGTTAGACACTTTGTTCTGCCACACTTTGTAAAGCTGCTTTATCTTCTGCTGCTGGTCTTTGCTGGCTGATACTGTGTGATGTTAGTACCTAGACTGAGACCTGCTATTAACAGCATGTAGGGGTGCTTAATAAAAGTTTGTTAAGCATCTTCCTGACATCAGAAAGTTGTTTAACATGCTTATAGTGCATGCAGCACCTTGATTATCGCGGGACACCTATACTGTATTGCCCACTTGGTGTTAGAATGTCCCAGACACAATTATGGCCAACAGAAGGCAGACTTTAGCTTCTAGTGCAATAACGCTTCCACACTGGTTGTGTGAACTCTGTGCATGCAGACCACAAACACACACACACACACACACACACACACACACACACACACACACACACACACACACACACACACACACACACACACCTAGCACATTCTGTGTTTCTAATCTGTTGATAACCTTTTGGTTTGAAAGCTGGACTAACAGAAGTAATGCTTGGTTGTGTGCCTCCTCCCCATAGTCTAAAAGAACTAAGGTATTGAACCTTCAGCAGATAGTGGTAGTTGACAGGAAGCACCTTCTCTGTGTTGTTTGTGCTGAATACATGGTTAGGGTAGGTTGGTTGTTAGTGGTCCGCCAGCATTTGCTTCCACTTTCTAAAGGTACATTGCCTTTTAGGTTTACAGAGTCACAGGCACCCTGCAAATAGGCACTGCTTTTGTGTACATTTCTTCATTAGCATATATCACTTAAAACATTTCTTTTGGAATTACTTACAAACAACAACATTTTTCAATTTTCTTGTAGCACCTTGCCACAGATGTAGACTGAGTTGGAGTTCATACTCTGGAATATGTTTTTGTGTGTTAAATAATCCACTAACTCAGGATAATTTTAATTTTCTTGAGAGCAAGAAGTTTGCTAATTGAATTCTTTTAACTTTGTTTATTGCATATGACTTGCAAGTATAAAGATTTAATTATAAAATGATGTAGTATGGGGCACAGAAAAATACCTTTCTTGGGTGGCATAAGCCAGGGAACCTTGTTGGCTAGGCTTACTTAGGCCCTTGGGCCAATAGCCTAGTACCTACCTATGAACCTATGTGGTGTAATATCTTATGCAGAGAACTATAGATTGAACTGACAGATGGCTTTAGTAATTCTCCAAAGTGATTTTTTAAAAATCTCTTTATAGTATATCTGACAATTCCTTGTCAAAATACAAGTGGATTAAATATAGTAAGGATGCATTAAATGGCATTCAAGTCATAGAATAGTATTGTCTCTTGTTGTTGTTGTTTTTCTTTCGGCTTTTCCCAGTTAGGGGTCGCCACAGTCTGTTCTGCTAATGATTTGCAGTAGATTTTTTATGGGTGCCGAGGTGCCAGCTCGACACCCAACCTTCAACGAAGGCACACCCATTCTATGCATGTCTATCGAATGCCACTCAACTGCGGGGAGGACATGCAGACTCCACACAGAAGGCACTCCAGCTGAGAATCGAATGGGAGAACCTCTTGCTGTGAGGCAACAATGCTACCGCTTCACCAATTTAGTAAAAATATGATCTATGTCTGCAAGAAAGTCAGTGAGAAATTCAAGCAACAGTTTTGTAAGGTAGCTGTATAGGGTACCAAAAATAGAGAATTAAAAAAATGCCTAACCAAAAAAAAAAAAAAAAAACACGACTTGAACAGATTTTTAAGATTAGCTATATCATATAGAAAACCTATTTTCCTCTGGATTCTGCGTAGCTAGCTAGCAATTACATACAAATTATTTTTAGAGCCATTTCTTATTTTTGCTTGAATCCATGTCATGAAGTGTATGTATCCTGGAAAATCCTGTATTGTTACATGGCAGTGGGAACCTTATATTAGACGTAATCGGGATATCTTAAACTGTTGAACTGGTGGAAGATGACTTCAGACAATAATAAGTTACTGGTGGGAAGTACTTTCAGTTGATTTTGGTTACTTTTTGATTTTCGGGTTTTGAATTTTCTGAAATAGTTTCAACAGAGTCTAGTACCAGCTTCCAAAAAGACCAATTCTTGGCAGCTAAACACTTAACAAATTTCTAAGTGTAAATATCAGTGCAGTAACATGATTCAGAACTTTATGGCACATAAATATCCTTAGAGTTAACTTCCTTTCAGAAACCAATAATATGTCCTTTTTTCAAAACAAGAGCATAGAAACAGTGTAACAGGAACCATAGTAAGTACTTCTAAACTAAAAAGATCATTACAATGGAAAAAATATTTTAAAATAAAATGAATTTCCCTGTTTTATGACTACATATTAAGTTTTAGTAGTTTCTAACAAGACCTACAGAAACTTATATTTTAACTAAGAGGTCCAGATTCTCAGAGTACTTTTCTGCCACCAAAAGCATTGTCCACATTTTCTTTGACCTAGAATATTCACCATTAATGTTTTGTGCATAGAGAACTAGTAAGAGTCAGATGCTGCTCAAAGTACTGACTCAGGTACAGTCCTCTCCCCTGTTATATAAAACTAAACATAGGGGTTATATCTTTACATGAGCTTAAAGTAACATAAGTCAAAACTCAGCATAACACTGTTCTTGTTTAATACATCACCAGTGAATTGAGAAAATGCTGTCATGGTCTTAAATACTTGCACTTGAGCTTAGCTGCTAACAGATTGGCTTCAAATTACAACAGACAGATGTTTATACTGTTTGAATTTATCTTGGCATTCTTTATAGAAACAGACAAGTTTTTGTTGTAGTTGCTTTTCATTGGAATACTGTGTGCCTGTTACGGGAATACTGTGTGCCAGTCATGGCTCATGTTTATATTAGCCAATCAGCAATAACGATTTGTGATAATGCACTGGGATCAAGATATAAACAGTCCTAATTTAAATATAGTACAGATTTATATGTATCCAAAGGTGGGAAACTGTTGTGCCTGTCATCTTCTTTGCTCAAGAGTCCTGGACAAAGCCAAATTAATGGGGGTTGGGTAAAGGCCCAAAATTAGGGAAGTTTTTAAATGTTACTCTAATTTATTTAAAAAGTTAATAGAACAATAGATTTTTCCATCAACATACATTTTGTGACCGATAAGAAGTATAAACATTTAATGTCTGGTATTAGTGACTTACTCTAATCCTCAGTAATTTAACAGAGAATCAAACATGTTTTGTTTTTCCTCAGTAATTTACCAGAGAATAAAAAATGTTTTTTTTAAATACCTTTATTAAATTGTCACATAAGATATAGGCAAACATACAGTAACAAGAAAGAAATCAAGCCATATTATTTTTTTCCATTTACATAAATTATACATCACAAATATTATACTCTGTTACCTTTCCCTCTCTAGATGTTTGCTCCAAATACCTTAGTTCCTTTGCCAGGTTTCTCCAGTAAATTCCAGCCTTCCTTTTGCCTATTCAATGTACCTCTACTTGCAATCATCCCTATTGGCAAAATGTCCTTTTACCATTCTTTTGCTGCCATAGTTGTTAGAATATTTTCTGCTAGTTTATGAATATAATATATTCATAACAACCATACAGAATATTATGAGTATAGTTTCTCAGTTTTTGGGTTATCATTTGTTTAGATTTAACAGAAGCCTCCCATATATACTTAGCTGCCAGAACAAAAGCATTTTTAATCCATACTCCTAAATACTTCACCGTACCATGTCCCCATAAATATGGTTATTGTTGAACAAATATGTGTGTGGGTTCATAATTTACAGTTATAGCCTTTGTTTTATCTTCATTAATTTTATATCACAAAAAGAGCTGAAACTGGCTCAAAATGTTGTACAATACAGATATGTCCTTTTCAGGTACAGAATAATAACATCTGCAAATTAAACCAATTCGTCTTGATTGCCATACCAATTATATCCTTGCGTTTCTGAATCCTTTATTTTCTTTGCCTGTGACTTTAAATATAAAGCATATAACAAAGGGGAAATAGGACATGCTTGCCTGGTTCCTTTGTTACAAAAATATTAAACCAAATCTTGCAGATCTTTAACATTTTTTCCCTCCTAACTCCCAATCTTCCACATGAATACCATGTGTTCCTAAAGGCTTTCTTGAAGATTGATTATACATCACCATTTTTATCACATCCACTCCTATCTTAAATGTTAGTTGTTGTACCTCATCTTTCTCTAACCTTGGCATAATTAAGTGTTCCATAAATATTTCTATTCTTTTTTGATTTTCACATTTCTCTGCTTTATCCAAACTTTCAGAAAATTTCCAAAATATCTGTAAAGCCTGTACAGGATCTCTGGTTAATTTTCTTGTTGTAGGCTCCCTAAATTTGGCAACAACCCTTTCTGCTGCCTAAGTTGTGATAAATGTTTTGTGCACTGAAGTTATTATCAAAAATAGTTGCTTAACAGCAATCTTTATAAACTCATGTATATACTTCCTTATAGTCTATTTAGCACTCTGTATTTTTTCCTTTACTTCTTCTTTGAGATTCCCCTTATTCTGCAATACTTTAACCTTTGTAAGCCCCTTTAAGTAATTCCTATTACTTCTTAATCATATCTGTTTGTCTTTTATTTCCACACTGTTTTTAAACTCCGTTTTCATTTTATCATACTCACTAGCTCTAACTTCTGAAGATATTTCTGTCTTCCCTAATAACAATCAAATAATTTCCACTGCCATTCCTTAAATTTTCCTCTTTTTAATGGGTAGAAGGGAAAGCACCAGTGTGTCATTTTTACTTCATTACCCTGTATGTTTTATCTTATTTTTATTGGTGTATGATTTGACCTAATTACTGGATGTGTGTTGATGTTTTAAATTAAATGCAAATGTTTCTGTGAAATATATTGTCTGTCTATTCTAGCCTAGTTATTGTACCTTGGGGGTAGGATATATATATATATATATATATATATATATATATATATATATATATATATATATATATATATTCTCCTTTAGTTCCTACTACTGAATTCACAGCTTCCATACCATTCTGTATATCTTCATAAATGTCTTCAGAAATCTACCCTATTTTTATATTTTATCTTCTAGGTCCTCTGATGCATCCTCACTATTGTAGATCAAGTAACATTCCCTCCTGAAAGCTTAGTATTTCTCCAAATATTTTCTTAAGCTCTATAATAGCAGTTTTTGGTGGAATATAAACACAGGCCAACATAATCTTCTTCAATTGCCAGCATAGCCCCTTAGTACCATAAATCTGCCATTATTGTCTATTTTTTCTCTTATATCACTATTGGAGCTTCTCTGTCAATCAATATAATTGCTTCCCTTTTTCTTTGTCCCTCATATTCTACCGAATATCAGTCCTGAAATCCTTTCTTTGACAAATTCACATGCTCATTTCTTTCCAAACGTTCCTCCTGCAAACTTTGCTATCTGCACTCTGCATTTCTTAATATAATTTCATACTCTTTCCTTTTTGTATATACCTGTAATATCATTTAAGTTCCAAGATATTATGGATAGCATAGTTATCATGATAAAAAGCTATTGTTCCCAACTAGTTTACATGACAGTTTTTTCTGTGTGTGTATTTCCAACTTTTGTGTTGCATTCACCCAGGAATGTTTGGCAGGCTAATCTTTTATGCAGTTGTTTCTTGTCATCTTCAATTGAACCTGTGTCACATTTTTCAAGACTTTTTATTTTAATTAAAATGTTCAAAGAAAAAACTAAGTGCATTTTCAAAATACCAGGATCTCCTGTTAAGTTAGAACACACAAACAATGTACAGCTTCAAAAAAATGAAGTTTAACCCTCCAGGAGGGAACAACTGCCCAAACTGATAGCTGCACCCACAGGTATTACCTAACCTAAATTTAAGGTTGCCCATGTTAAATCACATGCTACAGCCAGTGTTCCCACTTACACTTATTGCAGTCTGTTTTTTTTCTTTCTTATCCCTATTCCCTTTCCAGATGTGAAAAACAACTTGTATGCTTTCAGAAATCATTAACTTTTAGCCCTAAGTGCACTGGTTATCTTTAAATAATTTTGGAAGTATGTTGATGTTAAATAAAACTAAATAAAACTAAATTGTACACTGCTCTATTAAATGCATTAAAGTATTACATCTGCTAGAAAGTCTGCTATCTATTATCCAATTTCTATAATTACAAACTCTATTTTCACTGCTTGCCATTGTACCCTTAAATTTTGCATTTCACCCAACATAAAATACTGAGACCACTCAAGATTAATTGTTCCACCTGAAGACAGCTCATGGAAAAGTACTCAGCACTGAATCTTTGTCATCTCACTCAAAAGAATATACAGCTGCCTTCAGCTGCAGACTTCTTGACTACCACTGAACATTTACTAATGGATAAGACAAGCTAATATCCTTGCAGATGTAAGAAATTTAACATTTTTCACGTCTTTCATTTCTTTGTCTTATTCTTAAAGCCTACTTGCTTAGGAAAAAGAACATTTGATTATAGCTTAGGCTAAAGGCATTAATCTAGACATTCTCCCTTGTGAAAATATGAGAAGATATCTTAATTATACGTGTAATATAAACAGTGCATTTTTACAACTCCTGTACTTTTTTTTGTCTCTCAAGCATTTTACTATGGGACATTGGAAAAGGTTTAACTGGGAAAGCCTCTCAATGAACTTTATTTTCAGAAGAATGAGAAACATTGTCCCTTCTGCTTGCTGGCTCACTTTTTGTTAGATAAACTTTTTTTTAATTTTTCTCCTTAGCATGTTCTGCATCAAAATGACTTTTATCATCAAGGGAAAATACTATGAAGGCAGCTGGATACAGCAGTTTGAATCTCACACTTGTCTATTGACATTCCCTAATTGTTGGGATAAATTTGCTTCTCTTTTGCCTGGTTTGTATTGAGTAATCATTTTCCACAAACCCTCTGCTGTTTCCAGTTTTTAATAATTTTCCCTTCATCCACAGTTACTTTTCCCTTCTGTTACAGTTTTGTCAGAATCAACTTTTTTTGCTGGTATGATTGCACCTCATGGCTGCTTTCTCATGGCCAGGTTTGGAGCATATATTTAATGTAGCCTTTTAATTAAAAAATTCTGCTGTGGAACATCAGTCCATTTGCTTATTTGTGTTTTCATTGTATTAGCATGGTCTGTTCCTTCTAGTTACTCTGCTATAGCTTTTGAGACTACTATTTTTTGAAACAGCTCTTCCTGAGAAGCCTCATACTCAGCCAGCTTTTTCTTCATTTCATCCACTGATTTTTACATTATTTTTTGTTCATGTGAACAACAAGTTAAAGCTTCTTGCATTTTTCCAGGCTTTTTGATATTTGTGTTAATATATTCCTTCGATATTTTTGCTTATTTTAATCATCTCTGATTACATTTGATTAAAATTGATAATTTACTGGAAGCCATCTCTTGAAACAAAGCTGAAGCTTGAATTGCTTTTTTGTTGGACAGCTGCAGGATTCTTCCCACCAGTATTTTCTCTTCACATATTCTTTTTGATTTTCTTTTAGGTTCTCTAAATTTTTTCTTTGCTTGCATCTAGTCAGTGCACTTACTAGCCAGCAACTGAATTTTACTCCAGACTATATTTTCAATGGTACCCCTTTATCTTAATTTCTGTTTTCGCACTGGAAGAGCTGATGTTAAGCTGTTGATCAGTGTGCAGCCATTTTTGAAGTCGACAGACTCAAAATGTTATGAGAAACAAAGTAGGAATATGAGGCAACATTAGGAGTGTTCTGCAAAATCAGGGACAACTGAGAGGTATGAGAACACTTCATAAAAACTTGGTTGACTTCCTGTTGTTGCTCACAATGGCAAATGATGATGATTATTATTATTAACTAGGCAGACATATTTTTTCTAGGATTCATGTCATTCATATTCAGGGAAAAATCTGACATTGGGTCATGGCAGGTGGCTTTTTATATTAAATTCTTTGGGGATAGAGAGCAGTCAGAAGTTGGTGAATATCAGAACATTACATTTTACCCTTTATTTTTGTTACGTAATACCTTCCCTTCCCTGCAAGCCTTCTGCTTTTGCATTTCAATGATATTCTCATTTTTGATTTTTAATATCTAGCTGGAAAACACATTTTAGTAAAATATTTTTCACAGCAGTATAAATAGTGTTTATGTACAACATGTTTTTAAGAAATACTTAAGCATCATGTGAATACTTCACAGCTAAATATTTAAGATGAAATTGATAATTATTAAATGCATAACTACGAACAGTTTTGTTAGGTGATGAAAGGTAATTTAAATTTATCATTTGTATTCTTTTTCAGTAACAAACATGGCTGATATTCTTGCTGTAACTGACACTTGGCTTAAATCTAGCATAAACAACTCTGAAATTACACTCCCAGCTATAATATCATTGGTAATGACTGTAGAAAGAGGAAAGATGGTGGCATTGCTTTTAATATTTCCCCAACAACTCCATTTCCCCCAACAACAAGCCATTACCAAAATTAAATTCAACAGAGCTTGTTATTACTTTCCCGAAAATAAGCAAATATAAACATATATGTATTACAGGGTCTATATTACATCAGCAAACACTTAAAATAGTAAACGCTTATTTATTGACCATTTAAGAGCAAAAGCTGACAATCCCAAAGACACGAAACAGAATTTTTTTTCCTCCACTGTGGTGGGTTCTTAAAGTTGGTATATTTAAGTAGGGGGGGGTGGGGGGTACAGCCTCCCACACTGCGGGGTGTGCGGGCAAAGCCCCCCACTTTATTTTGTGTTTTTAACGTTTTTTTTTCTGGAACAGAGATATCCTTCCTGGAAACAATACAGCTACACTGAAAGATATCTTATGTTGGATGCCCATAACAATTCCCCAAGAAAAATACTACTAGTCGATGTCAATATTAATTGGTAGAACATAATCTGTAACTCCCATACATTCAGCATGAACTTATAGGGTTTCACATAATTAATTAATTGGTCAACAGATTATACCAAGACATCCAACTCCTAATTAGATTGGATCACAGTATCAGACCCTGTTAAATTCACCATCACAGGTACAATGTCAGACTCTCTCAGTAACTATCTCCCAATCTGTACAACCAGATATTGCACCCATCAACTTAAACAGCATGTCTATAAAACAACACAAAACCTTTCCAAGATTAACCCAGAAATATTCCTTACTACCCTATCATCTACTAACTGGAACATACTAAACATCAACCCTTTAGATGAAGCAGTAAATTAATTCAATACAGTTTTCCTAAATATCCTTTCACCTCTAAGAAGGAAGAGACTATAAATATATAATGCAGACTGGTTAACCATAGACAGTAGAATGTTAATGCATGATTGAAAAAAAAAGTATGGAAAGAATAGGAAAAATATAAAATACTATAATATCTTGAAAACTTCAGAATGCTCCACAACCATACTAAAACCAATAAATGAAAACAAACGCTATAATATAACAACATTCAGAGCAATAGTTAACACAGCATTAAAAATTTCTGGTCAGCTATTGAAGAAATTTCACTTCCTAGCCAAAAAAGCACCTCTAACCTGTCTCAGTAACTTTACATTTGTAACTGCAATAGAATTCAACTCTTATTTCATAGATAGTTTAGTGTCCCTACCCAAGGATCCCCAACATCTTATGTTGTCTTATCCTTGCCCAACAGCCACATATCATCATGTCCATTTTCACCTTCAGACTTGCACCAAGCATCCTATGTAAATACTCTTAAACTCAAGACACAATCTACTTCATTTGACACCCTTCTGAGTGAGTACCTTAAAGAAGCAGCTAATAACATTGCTTTTGTTGTCTCGATTCTTATAATTAGGTCAGTCCAAGAATTCCATGCTCCCTTCTTCATCTTCAACAGTCATCAGTAACTATAGAACTATAGCAATCTTATCCCTGTCTCCAAAATCATTGAAAAATGTGTTACATATAATTGCTAAAGTATCACCTCCAAGAACCCCTATCCTACCAAATAACATGGCTTCTGTTATCCTAGTAGTACTAACACTGCATCTCTATCCTGTATAGATATTGCCAGTAAAACTAAATGTAATGGCAAACTAGTCTCCTCCTTATTTTTAAATGTGTCTAAAGCCTTCAACACAGTTTGTTTCAACAACCTTCTGTTTCAAATGTTCTCACAAGGTCTATATAAGCCCATCCTTCTATGGTTCAAAAGCTACTTGTCCGGAAGGTATCAGTCAGTAAAATGGCACTCCACCCTCTCTCCAGACCTCCCACTGACCACCATTGTACTTCAAGACTTTATCCTTGATTCCCTTCTCAAACATTCTCCCAAACACCCTCCAAACATCCACACAACAGGCCTCCCTAATACAATACTCAGATGACTCCGCACTCATTTGCCCAGGCAAACTGGCACATCTCAAAAATTCCTCAGGATGCTTTAACAGCCACTGAAACATGGCTTTGTAACTCACAATTCATGCATTACCTCCCCCCAAAAACACCTTTTTCCCCCAAATCCCTCTCTGAGTAAAAGCAAAATTTAAATTATTCTCTGTCTTAATAGTACAACTATTTAAGTCACTTCTCATAGCAAGGTATTAGGGATGATAGTGGATGATAATCTGAAATTAGACTTGCATATGCAAAATTGCATAAAAACCCAGCAAAAGGAATGGATGCTTTATAGAGGCAAAAACCTTCTCACCAAAACAACTAAAACTACACTTGCCACTGCTTACCTCATCCCCTCATTTTTTTCCTCCTCCCATCACTAATGTATGGCACTCCTGTCCTTATTAACCTCCAGGCATCATAAAAAGCAAAGCATTAACAATGCCATAATATAGTGGCTAAATCTGCAGCAAATACCCATTTCAGAACCCACCACCGTATAGCACTAAAAAAACTAAATTGGTTATAACTTTGATGATGTGAGGTAGTGCCAGCTGTGCCAGGGGGAGTAGGGTAGTGCATGTGTAACATATGCCAGCATAGCTGGCTGGAGTTTTCTAAATAATTAAGTTTAAGTTACTAATTGTTGCAAATTGTTTCTGTAGGCTACACACTAAAGTGCGCTAGCCGATTTACAGCATTTATAGCATTTACTGTCTGTTTTTTTCCTTATCTCTGTAATAAAACAAAAAAATCTCTTGTTTTCCCACTTTACTGAACTAGAGTAGTCCAGTTTCAGAGTTGCTGATCCCTGGGCTTTGTTTTTAGTTCCTGTTACTGATCCATTGCCTTATTAGGAAGGAGGGAAGTTTCTTTGCTTACCAGTGGGAGTGGGAAGCACTGTTTTGTCCGATTTGGTGAAGTTTCAGCCAGAAACTAGTAGTCCATTGGTCGCTTTGGGCCAATTCCTAGCTCCCTTCAGCCCCTGCTATAAAACACGCTAAACTGTACTGCTGATCTAACCAGCATATCCTATAACTGAAAAGTTCATCTCTACTTGATTCCCAAGTAGACTATTCTCTATCTGTAAAGCCTAGCACTTACTCCTACAGTACTTGCACCTTGATAAAGCACTCTTATTATAGATAGTACCCCACCAGCCCAAAACCCACTTCCCGAGTCCTTTGAAAGTTCTTTATCTACTACTTCTAGTATGTGGATCAGTTGCTAGTGTCCTCTCCAGCTCAACTGGTGAACCTGGGAATATTGAGGCAATGTTACAATTGCCTCATGTACACAGACAATCCTCTCCTTCTCCCACAAAACACAAATACATGCGAGAGATGCAACTATACGGCCAAACTGGAGGCTGAGCTCTCTCAACATAGGACTGGCAAGACCAGACAGGAGGAGAAGGCAACCACACACAATACATACCCAGTCACACATGGTACCATCACAACTTCAAATCATACACATACTCACACAAAGACAGACTGGAAGGCTCTGGTCAAAAATTTACCAAAACAGCAGAGGCCACCAAAGCAGACACCCAAACAACTACCACCTCACGACCCAACACATGCAACACATAGACCACACAGTCAGAGTGTCAAACAGTCACAGCCCTTAAGGCCAAACAAAATGCCAGACACACTTGTCATTGGTGATTCCATAGTCAGGCACACTGACGTCCCCACCAGACTGAGTAAGGAGAAGGTCACAGTAAGCTGCCTGTCGGGCGCTAGAATCCGCCACATAACACAAGCACACAGGTCTCTCAACAGCAGGTACAAACGACTCAGTCATTGTCCACGCTGGTGTCAGCGACCTGAGGCGTACCTCCTTGGACTACATGAAAAGGGACGCCGAGGAGCTCTCTGATTATGTAGCCCAGGCAGGTATGACCCTGACCTTGAGCAGTATCCTACCTTCACCTAGAATGATGCCACAATACAGTGATAAGATGATCAGCTTTAATAATTGGCTTAAATTCTGGTGTCATTCAAAGGGGATCCAATGTCTGTCTGCCTGGGATGACATGCTGGACAAGCCACGCTGCTTGGCGGCTTGCACCTGTCACCCTGGGCTTCCGGATATTGGCAAAGGCTCTTGCCACCCCATAGTGCCTTTTTAGGCAAGGCTCAAATTCTAAACCTACCACCCTAGAACACCAAAAGGAAAAAAACTAAGGGTAATGCTGCTCAATGCCAGAAGTCTCAATCTCAAGATGCACTTTCGAGGCCCTTCTCAATATGGAGAACATCGATGTCTGTGCTGTGACAGAAACCTGGTTCAAGGCTCCTGAGAGCACCCCAGCACTAACAGGTTTCACCTCATATCATGCTCCGCCCCAAAATCCGGACAACACCAAGAAAGGAGGGGTGTCCATATTCATAAAGGACACCCACACCTCAAGGTTGGTGGCAACGACGATGCATCGGAGACCATCCAGGTGCAATTAACCATAGGCAAGACTGCTCTGCAATTTGTAGCATGTTACAGGCCACCCTCTCAAACTCAGGAACCTCACATGGCCTTCCTGAAAACATTGGAGGGATAAATGTATCTCCAAACACCATCATACTAGGTGACTTCAACTACCCTAATATAGACTGGGAACACTACTCAAGCCCGAACACTCTAACCCAAAGATTCCTGGAGTTCATAAACTCAAATGCCATGGAACAACTAGTCACCATCCCCACAAGAGGTGAAAACATACTTGATCTCATCATCACGAACATGGGATCAAAATGTTCAACACCGAAGTATACCCCTCACTGGTGAGATCAGATCATAAACTAATCTCGCTGGAGGTCCTCATCCCCCCCACCTGAAACAAAAAGACCACAGTGAAAAACTTCTCAAAAGCCGATTTCACACTTCTAAAAACTAGTGTGGTCTCCTTTAAGGCCCCTGAGCCAGTGGTAAACATTACTCAAACCGCTGAATCACTTACAAATGCCTTCTACCAGCACCTACAGGACTGCATGGATCAGGCAATCCCAAACAAAACTAAGACTCTCTGTACCAAAGGCAAGCGTCCAGTCTGGTGGACCCCAGCCATAAACAAGCTCTACAACAAAAGGAGGAAGCTACTACAAGATAGAGCAAAATCCTTGAAAGGTAAGACACCTTTGATCATTATAAGTAAAAACTAAGAGCTCTCATAAAATCATCCAAGGCAAATTTTGAGAGAAAAATCACCAAGGACTCTAAAGACAATCATAAGGCCTTCTTTAGCTATGTTAGAAACCTAGGAGGAAACTCCCAGATATGCTCAGAATTAGTTCAAAATGATGTGAAAATTACTGAACCTACACACATTGCTAACATACTGGCTGACAGGTTCAGTGCAAACTTCTCCCCTCCCCAAAAGGAGAGATATCTATTCCAGAGGATTGTAGCCCCCAAACATCTCCAACGCCCAGGTGAGAACTGCCCTCACTAAGGCAAAACACAGCATCCATGGGACCGGATGGTGTCCCCGGCTGTGTGCTTCATGAACTCAACGAGGAATTAAACCCACAGTTAGGACAGCTGTTTAATCTTAGCCTCACCTCAGGATAAGGAGTGGCGCACGGCGACTGTGGTCCCACTTCATAAGGGCGGTGCCTCCACAGACCCTGGAAATTACCGCCCCATTAGCTTGACAAGCCTTATCTGCAAAGCCATGGAGAGGATCATAATGGAACTCATAAATAAAGACATAGGGAACTTGCAGACTTTGGATCCAACCCAGTTTGGCTTTGTCAAAGGCAGATCCTGCCTCTTAAACTTGGTTGACTTTTCGAGACAGTCACCAAGGCCATTGATGAGGGAAAGGCAGTCCATACAGCCTACCTCGACCTGGCAAAGGCCTTCACACAATACCCCACTCAGGTATCATCGAAAAACTCATCAGCTTGAATGTAAACCCATACATCACAAGATGGGTTGCAAACTGGCTAAGCGACAGAACCCACAGGGTCAGAGTTGCTGGAGCCATGTCAGACTCAAAGCCTGTCACAAGTGGTGTCCCACAGGGCTCAGTCCTGGGTCCTCTCTTGTTCGGCATCTACTTTTCTGAAGTACAAGCAAACACAGGAGGGTTATGGCACACAAAGTTTGCAGATGACTGCAAACTGGCCATAGTCGAAAACACATCTGACACAGATATCCTCCAGAAGGGCCTCACAGAAACGGATAACTGGTGCCAGAGCCATGGCCAGAAGTTAAACGCCAAAAAATGCATAGTCATACCCTTCGGGAAAAACAAGGTTACCCCTTGCTACCATATAGCTGACTATCCACTGAGCACAGAAAAGTCATCAGGGATCTGGGGACCCAAGTTGACAGTAGTCTTCGTTTGACACTCATGTTGCTAAAGTAGTTAGGAAAACCTTCTATATCGCCCACCTGATCATGAAGGGATTCACATCTAGATCAAGGGAGGTCATCGTCCCCTGTACTCATCACTCATTAGACCTATGATTGAGTACAATGCCCGTTCGAATGTATCTGACCAGACACCTGATGCAGCTTGAAAGGCCCCAAAAGTTCCTCACCAAAAGGATAAAGGGTCTCAAAAATATGTCTTATGCTGCCCGACTGAAAGAACTCCAGCTTTATTCAGTCTCATACCGCTTGCTCAGAGGTGACCTGTGCCTGACATATAAGGCCATGTCAAACCCAGATTTGATGAATATGCTTCACCTCAAAAATCTAGATCCCTCAGAACCACAAGGGCGGAGACTTAAACCTTGACACGGTTATAAATAGAACGTGCTGGAGGGACAGATTCATCACCCAGAGACTCCCTATGCAGTGGAACAAAATCCCGGTACATGTGAGGCAGAGCACCTCGCTGGCCTTGTTCAAGAGGAATCTTGACCAATGGATGGGAGATCGCAGATATACCCCAGGGATTACTTCAGTGTCACTGCTTGACAGAGGCACAGAAAAATGATAGGCATAGTTTTTATTCAAACTAAAGGGGTGGCGAAAGCCACATAACTATGGGCTAGGCTTATAAATGCCCTTGGGCAGATAGCGTAGTATGAACCTATGAACCTAATTATATGTCATTTGAATATAAAACTGATTTGTACAGATGCTTATGTTACAAATGTATTTGTAAAGTTGATTGTGTTAAAAGTATATCAACAGTGGGTTCTGCTGGACAGAAAAGAAATATACATCTATGTCAGATTGTATTGTTGTAACTGATGAAATGTATATATTTTAACAGAGGATACTGGAAGGGAAGGGGTTAAGCTCAACCCAGCTAACCTGAAGAAAAATATCCTGAAATTAATTGACTTTGTTTAGGCCATAATGATTTTTTTCTCACAGGTCTGAATGCAACCATAGATTCAATGTATATGAAAGCTTGGTCTGGGATCCTGCTCTATTGTCCTTAGTGGTGAACTAATTGCTATCTTGGCGTGCCAGAGAATGGATTGTTAGTTTCTGCAGGAAGGGTGGAAGTGTGGGAATTGTTTTACAGTTTCCAGATGCTGTACAAAACCTTAGCTAAAGTTCTATGCATGTATTGTGACACATCAGTTGCAGAACATGGCTCAGTTTCTAGTGAGAGGGTAGTGTGGAAACCACAGAGTCAGGTGACCAGATGATGTGATGTCATTCTGTAGCTAGCACTGAAACTGTGTTTGAATACTAGTGAGAGATGTGAGGTGTGCACTCTGTTTTTGGACCTGACAAGACACTCATTTACTTTCATCTTACCTTCCTTTAGTGAGTAAGTAGGGAACAATAATTCTTCAGTTGGTTAAGAATAATAGTGAGGTTAGATAAATATGTTTTTTCTGTATCTGTCTGAGTCTTTCCATATGTGTTGTTGTTTTTATATTTCTTATGATTGAAACTCTGGTGTTTATTGTAAATAGATATTCAATATTTTCATGTTTTTATTGTTTTTTATAATTTATTATTGAATATATCTAATCCTTTCATTATGGCTGGTCTTTTAGAAAATATTTAAGAGAGTACTTGCATTTATTTAGTGGCACTGTTTCTTCACATTCCTGAAAGTCTTCCTACTTGGTTAAACACTATAATTTGTATATAGATATTAATTTTACTAAGTGTTATTAGTTATCCTGGTAACAGCCTTAAGGTAGCTGGCTTCAGGTGTTCTGGTGGCAGCAAATCTAACTTATAGTCTAGTTGGGGATGGCAAAGTGGATAAGTTGTGTCAGCCTTTCCCAGGGTGTGTTTGTTTGTGTTTGTGTGTGTGTGTGTGTGTGTGTGTGTGTGTGTGTGTGTGTGTGTGTGTGTGTGTGTGTGTGTGTGAAAATCAAAGAGAGTAAGTGTGACAGCTACTTTGAACAGGTACACTGATCTCACAGAGAGGGTGGTCGAGGACTTGGCTTGGAACATCTGACTAAGGACTCAGCTCTATAGTGGTCAGTGGGGAGTCTTATTTGGGACGTGGAGAGAAAGCCCAGTCCCAGGGCTGGAGTGTGCATTCTCTATGTGCTCTTAAGGGAAATTGTACTCTGTGCAGAGGCCTGCATGTGAAAATAATGTGCTTGTCTATTTTTCTCCCAGTGAACATTCCCTACTGGTGTCAGTGGTGAGGATTGAGGCTCCATGAACATTAACCGAGAGGAGGGATGTCAAATTTTGTTGGCAGTGATAGGATGTTAATTGAACTTCTGTAGCTTGTAAGCAATTGTCACTAAATGTGTGTGTACTCTCAGCAGCCACTAGGTAAACATACAGAGTTTTATTTTTTCACAACAACTTTATTTATTTTAGTTTAGTTTAGTCAAAGAAAACAGGCAAAGATGACAGCAGAGGATTATGACAAGCCGACAGTGAACCAATTGGCTAAGGTGTGCAGATCCAAAGGATTGGTGCATGCCAACCTGACTAAAGAAGAAATGATTTCAGCCTTAGTCACAAATGCAGCACATACCAGCAATCAGGAATACAACCAGTCTGATGATTGAGGATGTGCAGCCCTCAGAAACATGACAGTTCACCTTTTCCTCAGAGGATTTAAAATCCCATCTGGAGTTAAAGAGACTTGAACTCAAGGCAAAATGTGTAGAATTAGAATTGACAGAGAGACTGCAGCATTTGGAGGTGGAAGAAAGTGAGAAGCAGCATCACCATGAGAGGGACATGCTGACTCTTCGACAGGAACATGGAGATAATGGGGAAGGGAATAACCAAACTCCAGAAGCAACAAAGGTCAGTAAATATCTTCCACAGTATAAAGAAGAGGATAGTTTTGATAGTTTTATTCATATATTTGGAAGAGTATGTTAACCGTATGATGCTGACCAATGGTTCTGGGTATGGTTCCTGACCCACTTACTCCATGATAATGTCGTAACTGCTGTTTCTAAATTGTCTGATACTGGTTGTTTAAATTATGACAAGGTTAAACAATGCTTATTGGAATGTTTTAACGTAACACCTGAAGCTTACAGAATAAAATTTTGTGAGCATAGACATAGGACAGATGAAAGTATATGTGATTATATTGCAGAGCTAAGCACTTATTTTCATAGATGGGTGAGTGGGTGTCAGGTCACCAGTGTTGAAAGGCTGGCATATCTTTTGGTGAGGGAACAAGCCCTTAGTACTTTGCCAGAGGACATGAGAATCTTATTGGCAGACTGGGAGTGTAACTCTGTAGATGAGCTGGGGAGAAAAGGGCATCTCTACTTCGCAAGCAGAACATCACTGCACAAGAAGGGGATACCCATTGCTGCACATAGATATAAGGGAACCCATGGTGGGCAGCCTAAACCACCCCAACAGAGTTCACCAGTAAAAGGGGAAGCCACTAATTCAGGTACATGGCCAGGTTCAGGGTTTAGATGTTTTAAATGTAACCAGAAGGGCCATGTAACATACAGATGTACACGGAAGAAAGCTGGGGAATAAAAGGCAAGGGAGCCAGCAAGTGGGAATGACAGCATGCCAGTGGTAAATTGTCTGGAGACAACAGGGTTACCAAACTATCACCAGAGATTGTACCCTATCTTAGTGGATGGAAAACAGACCACTGCCAAGAGAGACACAGCATTTGACATAACCATTTTGAAGCCTGCAGTGGTTAAAGGGGAGGAGTACTTGCTTAGGCAGTTCACTCAAGTCAGAGCTTTAAGAGGGACCCCATTCAAAATACCTTTGGCCAGGGTTCACCTTGACTGGCAGTGTGGAAAAGGAAGCAAACAAGTAGGTGTGTTTGAGGATATCCCTGACAATGTTTTAATAGGGAATTATTTTGATAATGCAGTACCTTGTGTGCATGCAGTTACATGCAGTCAGGCTTGGAGACAGTTATATGGGCCTGGTAGCCTGGGGGAAACCCAGACAGACTCTACACCTGAAGCCAGGGCTGGTGATGTGGTTATTTCAGGGAAGGAGCTACCTTGTAGCAGTGATCCTGAAGGTGAGCCATAGGTACTGATGTTTTCTTGGACAAGGTGACTGCAAGGGCAGAGGTGAGTGGTAGTACCCAAGTTGTCAGTGAGGCACCTCTGTCACTAGATATCAGACTTCATGTGGAAGGAGAGCTGGGAAGGGTCACAAAGCTACAGTTATGACAGGCTCATCTCTCAGACCCTACATTATGAGGGTTGAGGGAGGTAGCTAAGGAGACTCCTGTTTCTCAAGGAAAAGGCAAATCTATATACTGGAACAAAGGGTTACTGAAATAGAGAGTGGATCCCAAAGACATATTGACCAGGCCCTTTACAGGGTACCTGAGTGGTCAGTCTCTGAGGGAGGAGATATAGGAAATGTTGGAACTGGAAGTAATCCAGTAGTCCCTTGGCCTCCCCAGTGGTGCTGGTACCAAAGAAGTATGGCAGCACCAGGTGTTTTGTGGACTAAAACTAAACAGTCACATAGACTTAGATGCTTACCCCCATGCCTAGGACAGATGAAGCCTTACAGCAGCTGGGTGGGGCTAAGTATCTGACCACTACTGATCTGACCATGGGCTACTTGCAGAGGCCCTTGACTCCCACTGCTAGAGAGAGAGGGCAGCCTTTGTGACTCCATTTGGATTATACATGTTCATGAAAATGCCCTTTTGGATGAAAAATGCCCCAGAGACCTTCTAGAGGCTGGTAGATCATATCCTAGCAGGAGATTATGGCCTTGCTTACCTTGATGATATTGTTATCTAAGAGCACCTTCAGCATGTCAGGGAGGCCATGGGTAACTGCAAAGGGCAGGGTTCACCATTAAACCCAGTAAGTGTTAGGTGGGTATGGCAGAGGTCTCCTACCTGGGGCATAAAGTGGGGAGTATAAGATCAGGCCAGAACCTGACAAAGTGGAAGCTGTTCAGGCATAATCTACCCCTGTTACCAAATGGCAGGTGAGGGCATTCTTGGGGACAGCAGGGTACTACAGAACATTTGTTCCCAATTACAATACAATAGATGCTCCCTTCACAGAACTGAGGAGGACAAATAGGCTAGATAAGGTTGTGTGGACCCCAGTCTGTGAGCAGCCATTCCAAAAGTTTAAAGGAGCTTTGGAAGGACTTGCTGTGGTAGCTAGTCCAGATTACAGCAAATAATTTGTTATGCAGGTAGATGGTTCAAATAATGGGGTGGCTATACTCACCCAGGTTTCCTCTGAGGGATAAGAACACCCTGTTGTATATCTCAGCCATGGACGCCAAGCCAGGGAAGAATGTTATGCAGCTGTAGAAAAAGAATGTCTAGCCATAGTATGGGCACTGCCAAAACTTCAGCCCTATCTGTTTGGAAGGAAATTCACTGTGGTTACAGACCACAATCCCTTAACATGGCTACATCTAGCCAGCCAGCAAAATGCCAAGTTATTAAGGTGGAATCTAGGATTGCAGGCATATGATATGACAGTGCAGCACCATAGTGGGGTTTGCAATGCCAGTGCAGATGGGTTCTCAAGACAGGGTATGGATTAATGCATTCGCAGACAGGCTCATTTCTGTCAAACAATGTTCCTTCAGGGTCACTTGAAAAACTAGCTTGAATTTTCAAAGAGGGAGAGATGTGATGATGTGAGGTAGTGCCAGCTGTATCAGGGGGATTAGGACAGTGCATATGTAACATAGGCCAGCATAGCTAGCTGAAGTTTTGAAATTAATTGTATGTCATTTGAATATCAAACTGATTTTTTACAGATGCTTGTGTTAAAAATGTATTTGTAAAGTTTCTTATATTAAAAATGTATCAACAGTGGGCCCTGCTGGACAGAAAAGAAATATACATGTTTTTCAGACTGCATTGTTGTAACTGATGAAATGTATATATTTTAACAGAGAATACTGGAAGAGAAGGGGTTAAGCTCTGCCCAGCTAACCTTAAGAAAAATAGCCTGAAATTAAATGACTTGATTTAAGCCATAAAGAGTTTATCTCACAGGTCTGAATGCAGCCAGAGATGCAGTGTCTGTGAAGAACCTGGGCTGGGATCCTGCTCTTCTGTCCTTAATTGTGAACTAAATGATACCTTGGGGTGCAAGAGAATGGCTAGTTAGTTTCTGCAGTAAAGGTGGAAGTGTTGGAATTGTTTTACAGTTTCCAGATGCTGTAATAAACCTTAGCTAAAGTTCTATGAGTGTATTGTGACATGTCAGTGCCAGAATGTGGCTCAGTTTCTAGTGAGAGGGTAGTGTGGGAACCACAGAATCAGATGACCAAATACAATGTCATTCTGTAGCTAGCACTGAAAATGTATTTGAATACTAGTGAGAGATGTGAAGTGTGCACTATGTTTTGGACCTGACAAGAAACTCATCCACTTTCATCTTGCCTTGCTTTAGTAAGTAACTAGAGAACAGTAATTCTTCAGTCAGTTAAGAAAATATGGTGAGATTAGCTAAATGCTGTTTTTCCTTCTGTATCTGTCTGAGTCTTTCCATCTGTGTTTTTTTTATATATTTCTTGTGATTGAAACTCTGGTGTTTATTGTAAACAGATACCTAGTATTTTCATGTTTTTTATTATTTATTATTAAATATATCTAAACCTTTCATTGTGGCTGGCCTTTTAGAAAATAATTAACTTTTGAGACTTCTTGCATTTATTTAGTGGCACTGTGGATCGACTTTCCTGAAAGTCTTGCTGCTTGGTTAAACATTAAAATTTGTATAAGTATTAATTTTAGTAAGTGTAATTGGGTACTCTGGTAAGTGCCATCAAGTAGCTGGCTTTGGGTGTTCTGGTAACAGCAAATCCACCTTGTAGCCTGGGTGGAGGTGGCAAAGCGGGTAGCTGTGCCAGCCTTTCCCATGTGTGTGTGTGTGTGTGTGTGTGTGTGTGTGTGTGTGTGTGTTTGTGTTTGTGTGTGTGAAAATCAAATTTCAAAGATATTGTGTATGACAGCTACTTTGAACAGGTACACTGAGAGTACTGTTTCCACAGAGAGGATGGTGGACGACTTTGCTTGGAACATCCCACTAAGGATTCAGCTCTATATTAGTCAGTGGGGAGTCTTATATGGGGCTTGAAGAGAAAGCCCACCCCCAGGACTGGAGTGCGCACCCTCTGTGTCCTCTTAAGGGAAGTTGTACTTGGTGTAGAGGGCTACATCTGAAAATACTGTGTGTATCTATTTTTCTCACAGTGAATGTTCCCCCATTGTGTCAGTGGTGAGGATTGAGGCTCCTTGATCACTGGCTCAGAAAAGGGACATCACAGTAACTATTACATCAACTAACATGTACATAACTTATTACTACCTATAAAAGTATCCAGCATCCATATGCTTGCCCAGCACTAAATACTATTCTACACACTGTGTTCCCATTCGATCAATACGACCAAATGACCAAAAACTTCTGTGTTTCCACAAATTTGTCAAATCTGCTGGGCATGGTCTGTATATTTACTGTGTTGCTAAGACCTTGAAAACCTTATCCATATCTGTCAGATCAGTACACTCTTTGCAGTACTTGAAAGTCATTCTGAAAGAGTACCTAGACAAAAGCTGGCTCTATTCTTGCTCAGCACCAAGATAAGCTATATCCCTAAATATGAACAAGTACCTCTTCATACCTTATACCTCCTTAGTCTCCTTTATTGACTCACTTCCTAAGTTCAATCAATTTTTCTCTCCTGACTCTTTCTAAATATGCCATACCCATGTTTTTTTCTGTCATTTCATATTGCATTTCCTGTTTGTGTTATCCTAACTCACCTTTCTTTTCTCTAAACTGGCTAAATGCCTTTAAATATTAAATTATTGTCATATACGTTGTATCAATTTTTTGACCAATGTTGTCACAGTATGTCTAGCTTTGTATAATGATTTGAACTGTGGATGCTTTTGTATTATTTTTGAAGAGTGTAAAGTTATTTTCTAAAAATAATTTTGCAATACTTTGGAGCATTTCTCCCTATTCCTCCTCTGAAAGTGAGCAGATACCCAGTTGGACTTTCCTGGTAATCAAATGTCAATAAATAAATAAATTAAATAATGCATTTTAAAATAAGTCAATTTCTTCTTTTCTTGTGCTGAAAAATCTCACTATGACATCATCTCAGCAGTTCCACCAGAATCTTGTCTACATTCAAAACTGAACTGAGTAAATTGTTTGTGTTAATCATTTTGAAAATGAACAGTACCTTGCATTTGTGTTTTCCTTTTTAGAGGCATTTGCCATTAACCCATGTTATTATTTAAGGCATGATGGGAAAATAAAGACAAACTGTATACCCTGCACACTCCTCTAAAACTGAACGTAGATTAAGCTACTTGGTTACATTTACCTTATCTGTACACTTCTCCATCTAATATTCAAAGCACTAGACATTATGGAAGGCTATCCAAATCATTCCCCTTCTGTTGCCAGCCTCTTAGCAGTTGGCATCCTCAGGCAGTGCAGGAACTGCCTTTTGTTCACCGATCATGAAGTCTTACTTAACACAAATAACTGTATGTGAGTATTGTAAATATTTAATTAATTTAGAAGCATCACTCTTGGTAAAACCATGCATAGTGGGCATCATACATTCACAGCTCCACCACATTGTCAACAAAAACATATTAAGATGTCATACATTCAGGACATTAAATATCTGCCAAAGCCTGTAAGAATAGGTCTAATCAGAGATCCCCAACTCATCTCCAGCATGCACACCTACAACTTTAAGTCACAGACAGATAGAATCCAGTCTTTTACTCTTCAACAATATAATGACACAGCTGTTAGTCATACAGGTTGTCCACTCACAAGGCTGGGTAAGGAAAGAGTTACAGTCAGATGCCTTTCAGGTGCTAGGATATCTGATCTTACAAGGGACATAAAAGACCCTTTCTTAGAGCAAACCTGACAACAACATATTGGTGGTCCAAGTGGTAGGGATGAAATGGGATGCAAAACCACAAGGAACATGCAAACATACATGTCAGAACTCTCCATGCACGTGATAAATACAGCTAAGATTCTAGTCCTGTATGGAATCCTTATTTTGCAAGAATGATGTATTAGTACAAATAAAAAGATAGTTAGCTTAAACTATTGGCTGAAGAGTTAGTATCATTCTAGGGCATCCAGTATGTGTCAGCTTGGGACAAAATGATTGATAGTCCAACCTGTTTTGCATGAGATGGCATGCACCTCTTGTTCAAAGGCTTCTGCATACTGACTAAAGCCTTTGCTACCCCCCAGTGCATTTTTAAGCAGTGTCCTGCTAATGGACATTCCAAAGTATCAAATTCAGCAAACCCCAATTTAGACCACATTAAGGTGACTCAGTGCCAGAAGTCTCAGAAACAAATTTTCTGATCTTGGGGCTCTCCTGCATCTGGAACATATCCATTTTTAATTTTAACTGCTGAGAGACTTTGCATAAATGTAAAGAAAGCACTCCCTGCATACCTTGTTTTTTGTACCTACCATACTTTCAGGCCTGATGGTAACCTGTGGTATCTCTGTATTGGTCAACAATCTTACCACCTCCAGAAAGATTACCAGAGACCCACAAACAGAAATCCTAGAAATCAAGATTACCATAAATAAGGTAAGCTACCTTCTTGCAGCCTGCTACAGGATACTATCCATGTCCCCAGATAATTGTGCTGTATTCCTGAAAATATTTGAAGAACTCCTATTAATAAGAACTCCATTAATTTATGAGACTTAAACTACATTGCAACTAACTTGTGCATGCTAAATTCTAATGTAAGGAATATGCAGACGTTATTGGACTTAATTAAGAAAACTTCCCTGTAGCAGGCATTTGATAAACTCATTAGAGGACATAATATTCTAGATCTGGTTCTCACAAGTATAACCTCTGCATGTTCTATTCCCATTGGCTCATCTTCCCCAGTTGAGATGGGCCATTAACCTGCAACATTTGCCTTAAATTTCCAAAGTCCCTGAAACCAAAATCTCTGAATTGAAATACCTCGTACTGGCAAATCTCATACAATTACATGAAGAAATCTAAAAACTTATCTATGACAGCATTAGCTTTGATGCTGATATAACTGTCAGCTTCACCGAAGAGTTCTATGCCCTGTTAGACAAATGAATAGAATTAGCAGTCTCAACCAGAGCAAAGGACAATGGAAAATTCAAAAACAAACCATCCTGGAGGTCTGCCGACAAACTTTACAACAAAAAATATTTAATTATACTGCAGATCCAAAATTCATCAGAAGAAAGATTGTATAAAAATATAACTATGGAATTGAAATACTATAGGAGTAGTAAAGCAACTCATGAACTTATGCTAATTTTTGAAGTTAAGGATAATTGTAAGTCCTTCTATAGGTACATTAAGGAACACTATCCAACAATGTTCAGACCACACATTCTTAAACAACAGAGTTTGCCACTGTACTAGCAAACAAGTTTCATGCAAACTTTACCCTTGAAACATCCATCCAAATTTACATATCCAAGAATGGCTTGCACCTCCTATTAGTACCCAGCAACATGTTCTGAAGGTGCTACCGAAGACCAAAAGTACTTGCTCAGTGGGAGCTGACAACATATGTGGATGTTTATTAAATAGTGCCAAACATACTCTCACCAAACATGTCCTCCAATTGTTTAATCTAAGATTATCCATAGGATATGTTCTTGAATTACAGTGTTGCACAGTGATTATACTTTTCCACTAAGGGTGGTCCTATCACAGAGCCCACTACTTATAGATCCATCAGCCTTACGAGCCTAATCTACAAAGTTATGGCTTATATTATAACTGATCTTATCAGTATGACATCAAAAGTGTCGCCAGGCTTGATCCTGAACAGCTTGCCTTCCTCAAAGGGAGATATTAACTATTAAATCTACTTACCTTCTTTGAGAGGTTCACACAGACTGTTGACAGCGGTCATGCTGTTCACATGGTGTATCTTGGCCTAGTCAAGGTATTTGATACCATACCCCATGAAAGCATTGTAAGTGTCTAAATACTTTAAATATAGATCCTTTTATGGAGAGATGGATAACATACTGACTAAAAGACAGAAACTGCATAGCTTGAGTGCCAGGTGCCTCATCTGAAAGTATGAATATAATTAGTGGCATGTCTTGGGTAATAACTACTGGGGCTCCTCCTTTTTGACATTTATTTCTCTGATTTTCAAACTGAGAACCAGGATCTATGGTCAACTAAGTATGCAGATGACTACATGGGTGCTATTGTCAAGACTCTTTCTGACATTTGTACCCTTCAGAAAGGACTTGTATTACTTAATACTTGGGGAACTGAAAATGGGTTCAAATTAAATGTGAAAAAGTGTAATATCATTTAATTTGACAAACAGCTGCTCCCCTTGGCGTATAGTATAGACAGTATTCTACTAAAAGAACAAAAATGTTTTCAGGGAATGCGATACTTGGGTTGATAGTCCCTTCTCCTTTGTCATGTGGTAATTGTAGACAGAAAATCCTTAGCACAACTAATAGCCAAGGGTATAGCATTCAAATCAGATCTAAAGATGTCATTATTCCCTTATTCAGCAATAATTAGACAAATTATAGAGTACAATGCCCTCTTTGGGAAATACCTCACTTAACATATCAAACAACCAGAGAATCCCCAGACGTTCTTAACTAAGAAGATTTCAAGCTTAAAGACCATGAGCTGCTAAGAGAGGTCAGAACCTCTGTCCCTTTATTTACTATATTATTGACTCTTAAGGGACAATCTATGTCTTGCCTACCATACCATTAGAGACCCCATTGTCATTGTTCTCCTGTATCTCTGCGAGTTTAATAGATTAGCAAATACCAGATCCAGGGACCAAAATCTTCACCAGCAGATAAACTGAAAGTTTTGGAGACAGATTCATTATACAGTGCCTCTCCCCTGTAGATTAAGACTCTGCACAGAAGGCACACCAATGGAGAATCAAACTGGTGAACCTCTTGCTGTGAGGTGACAACACTACCTGCTGCATCACTGTGCTCCTAAGCAGTGCATTGTATTATTATTTTTCAAATAGAGCCAAAATGACTGGATAGGTACCTTCAAATTTACAGTAGGACTAACTGGCTTAGGCCACCTTGAGAAAGTGCGTATAGACTGAGGGTGAGTATTAGCAAGGCGCTGGTGGTCATGAGACTAAATTGCCTTGAAACTCCAATGATTCATGTGAACAATTCACAGATGGTTAGTATATTGCACAGTGCAAATTAACATAGATAATGGCAATGCTTAGGGTGTGAGCAGTTTGGAGACACTGTTTTTGAACAAGGCCAAAATGGTGTGGTATGCAATGCAAGCTATTGAGTGCATATAGACATGAAAACGAGGAACTCCGTATAAATGAACTGCACACTGTATGCAGAGGATGACATCTAAAACAGTGGAGTGATTCAGAAATGCATAAAACAGGTGCAATGCACTGTGCTACCTACACATTTTTAACAGACTTGTGGTGGAGTGATGTTTGAATTAGCAGCAGATATAGCACAGTACCATTAGTTAATGTCTACTGTCATAGCCTGTGCCTGTAATATTATGCATTACAACCATATACATCAGTGGAGAAGGTACAGACAGCAGCTGAGATACTAACAGCTCAGTAACCAATACATAGGGGACCATTTTTGTGTATACAGGGACACTGTAAGGGACCTGGTTAAGCTGTGTTATGAGCAAGTGGAATCTTAGCTGGAAGAACCTTTCAGTGACCTATTAGGCAGA